>NC_046314.1:87610921-87903995 GCF_009819535.1 Lacerta agilis | reverse complement strand
ACGTTTGCACTTTGCCTTCCCATCTGAGGTGCACACTTAAATCCTGACCCTTTGGCTGCTAAACTAAATTTTCACCAAAACAATGGGGCAATTGGTGCTCTCTTCTTCCTCAGCCCTTCTCTCCTGTAAATGGCATCCCGACTCTGGGCCACTAACTTGGCCACGATGCTGGCTCAATAACTCCAGCCTTTCTGGAAGTTAGAGGGCAGTTAAGTGACCTGTTGCTGGTCCTTATAGTTGGGCAAGCAACATAGTTGCACCCCCTGACTATATCACGTTACACGAAAGGGGCCACACTTTGTCCAAAGCAGTGACTCTTTGGCATCTCTCTCTCCTTTCTCCTGCCTCCCTCCCTAAGGAGATGTGTAATCCACCTAATCCCAGGAGTCTTTGTAGCATCCTCTGCCAGACAGACATTCATGATAGCTGTGACTTACAGTTTCAGTATATTTTGCATATCTACCTAATCTGATGCAAGTGGGAGATTTCTAATTCATTTTCGTCCCTTTGTTGCAATTTTTGCAGATCTGCCACAACATACTCATTTTGCCTGCGAGAATTGTTTGAGTTCAGATACATGCAGACGGATCCAAACTGGTCCAACTTCTTCTATGACCCAGAATTGCAGAAGGTAAATGGCTCTAGCTGGACTTGGCACTAGCTGCTTATGCAGCACTCGCTTCCTTTTTTTGCAACGGCTTCTTGGCTAATGTGCTCCTTTAGGTGGAGGTGGTTTGATTAGCTTGGCAACAGGGCAAGTGGGTTTGAGGGTAGCGCCTGGAACCTGGAGTTTGTGGGTTTTAGGTGGAAAGGGGAGCATATTTCACGGAAACAATACAGCAAGAATGTAATGGGAGGGGGATAGTAAGAAGGAAAAGGTAAGAATTCTCACCTGCCAGATGCCTAGAGCAGGAATAGGGGAAGCTATTTTCCTTTTGAAGGGCTGTTGACCCACTGGAAAAAGCAGTTGGAGGTACAGCATTGCAGGACTGTATAGCTCAGGTATAGGCAAACTCGGCCCTCCAGATGTTTTGGGACTACAACTCCCATCATCCCTAGCTAACAAGACCAGGGTCTGGGATGATGGGAATTTTAGTCTCAAAACATCTGGAGGGCTGAGTTTGCCTATGCCTGGTATAGCTCTTCCTCTCTGCTACCCCACTTACCTCTCTCACATACCAGAGCAGGACTTGGGCTCCTAGGGTCTAGAGGGCCAGAAATTTAGCAGAGCGTCGCAGGTTCCCCACCCCCCAAGCTCTAGAGAGATTTGCCTTCTTTAAGGGCACTGGAGCAATGGCTATTAAACTTTCAACATCCAGAAGACCCTTTCCATATCAACTTGTTCTGCTAAGGAAATGCGGTGTGTGCGTTGCAGAGGATTCTGCATCTTAATCTAGGCCCTGTCCGTGTGTGCTTGAGCATTAACCTCATGCCTTCCTATAGCTGCGCATTGCAGCCACTGCATTGAAATTTGCTGTGGGGACCCTCTTTCCTTGGTGGCTACTGGGCCCATCCTCATGTTGTGCTATGTGACCCTTCCAGCCAGGTGGGCCTGTCCGATGGTTCTTGTTTCTTTAGCGTTGTTAGAACTAGGAACAAAGTTCTCCCAATGAAAGGAGGGTTCTTGCCAGCTATGCAGTTTCTGTAAATAAAAGCACATGTACTAAAGCAACCTGTGAAGTGTTGCTGTTTTAGGTTTTCAGCCGTTCCCAATAACAAGTGGGAAAAGAAAGTGGCTTTACAAAGAACTCCAGCTCATTGTAGCACCTAAAATTGTTCTGACAAACATCTGGATGCTCTCGGTGTAATAGTTTCTGTTCTAGTGTAAAAAAAACCACTTTTGTACTTCTCACCCAGGTGGCGCTTCTGGATTTTGGAGCAACCCGGGGTTTTGATGAGGAATTCACAGACCTCTACATAGAGGTGAGGACTTCTAAAACCTTTTGTGATGCTGTCTTTGTTGTTTTGTGGGCTTGAGAAGCATGTTTGACTTGTAAGTCGCTGGATTGAAAGAAAGCTTTAACTAGCTTTTTAGTTCTTATCCTAGGCAGCCCCAACTTTATTGTTGCATTCTAAACATATTATATTGTTCTTGTGGACAGACTCAAAATTGTTTTTTAGCAAACTGCCATAGGGAAAATATGGTCCTTTCCCAGTGAAATAGGCATTTGTGGCTCAGGACCCAGAGATTTTCTCTTAAGTGGGACTTGTGCAGTGAAAAATGCAATATTTCCCTAGTAGTCTAAAAACAAACGTCATGCTGAGAAAAGTATTCTCTCCCTTTCTGGCAGTATCTGCTCAAGGTAAACATCTGGAGTCTTGAAAAGGGTTCCATGCTGCCAACAAAGAGGAGAGCCCCCTTTTGCTTGCTGATTTTTCATGGGTTGGATTGTGTCCTGTGTTTCAGTTGTAACTAGCCATGTTAAATTAGGGCATCCATTCTCGGTATACCAACACTTATTGTTTCACTGGTAACACAGGAGGGAAAATGACCATTACTAACACTTAAGCACAACCACAAGGACTCCCAATTGGGCATTTAGCTTTGCAACGTGGAATGTTTTCCATTAACTCTGTTCTATCTTGTTTTCCCTTTGTTATTGCCTTCGCTTAAAGCAGTTCACAAACCAATAACTTCTTCATTGACCACTAATAATTAACTGTATGTCACAGACATTACTTCTGCAAATTCCTTGTGCTATTTTTATACAAATAACATGTGAAGACTTGGTCTATTCATTTGTATCATTTATTATTCCTATGATCCTTGTTTATAAAACCCAGTAAAAAGTTACATTAAAAAAGGGCATGCATTCCTTTCATCCTAGTATCACATTTCCGGTCTCAAGTGCAGACCGCTGAAGTTTGTGATCTTTCGAAACTGCTCACGCTTTTTAAAGGCTTCACCGAATTCTTTTTTTGTGGGATAAAAACATGTAGCCTTCCTAGCATTGACCTTGTTTCTGAGTAAAGGATTTTCTTTGCTATTTGAAGTGCTTAATAGGATCAGCTCCCACCTTCTGGCTTTAGAATTTTTCTTCTTCTTCCAATACAGTTAATCAAAGCAGCTGCTGACATGGACAGAGAGAAGGTGCTGAAGAAATCAATAGAAATGAAATTCCTAACTGGCTATGAAAACAAGGTACATAGTAGCACCAAACAATCCACTCTTTGTTTAGCTACCAGTGCGACTTCAGTCTCCTTTAGAAACCTCAGCTAAATAATTACTCCCCTTTTGAAGCTACCTATTTATTGTATCTATAGAACTTAAGTGTCTCTTCCCAATGCCACCATGGGGGTCAACATTAGCTGCAGCTCTTAAGTGGCACATCTCATCACTCCTTCCTTTCAAATCCAGCCTTAATTTGTCATGCAGGATATTCACTCATTCTTCTAATATCTGGGGGTGTGATCAGGGCAGCTGGCTTGAGCCTGTAACGGTGAATGTCTTAAGTTCCCTGCCATGTCTCTGCAAGTGTTTAGCTTGAGATATTGGAGGTTTGGAAGGATGTTTCCAGCAAAGTGTGGATAGTTGGCAAGGATGCAATAAAACACACTTCCCGGGTGTCTCGTGTCCCAGGTTCAATTCCTGGCATCTCTGGGTAGGGCTGGGAAATGCCCCCTGTCTGAAATGTCAGAGAGCCACTGCCAGTCATTGTAGACCATACGGAGCTAGATGGACCAGTGTTCTGATTCAGGGTGAGACAGTTTCCTGTTATTTCTAAGTAGGCTCCAAAGCGTTGCCATTCAAGTTTTATTCTGGTGGATTGCAGTTACGGGATTGGGTAGTTGTGGGGCATTGGAGCTGTCATGGTCACATAGAAGGATGGTGGTAGAGCTGGAAGTATTCTAATTCGAGTGTCCATTGTTGGGGCAGTGGAGATGTTCCTTTGGTTTTTGAGTAGGGTAATCCCATTAGCATTTTCAATATGCCGGTAGGAAGTAACAAAATACCCACTTTGCTGGCCTCTCAATACTCTTTGCTGCCAAAAATAATTTTATTTGAATTTAGATTGACATTTTTTGTATTATGATGCACTGTAATATTGTAGAATTGTGGCCTGGTGAAAACCTGAGATGGGTGCAGTCCTTCATTTTTCTCCCTGAGGAGAAAAATTCCTGTTCAGAGAGTCCCCATTTGAATTAACAATGGAAGTGAGAGGTACCGTATTTTTCACTCCATAAGACGCACTTTTTTCCTCCTAAAAAGTAAGGGGAAATATCTGTGCATCTTATGGAGCGAATGGTGGTCCCTGGAGCTGAATTGCCCAGGGGCCAAAAGAGGACCATGCTTTTTATTTTACAAAGAGAAAAGGGAGTGTTGAAAGGACCCCGCTCAGCAGCTGATCAGCAAGAGATCGGGAGAGAGATAAGAGTCCCGGCTCCCTTTCAGCCCCGCCCTCCATTGTTGAATGTGCTGCAGAGGGAGGTTGTTTGTTTCCCCAGCAACATGTGACTGGCTGATTAGATTATCTGTCTGAAAACTGTAGAAAAGGCTCCCTTTCCTTTAGAAGCTGCAGAAATGTGAGTTCAACCCCATAAAAATGGGGTTTTTCCTCTTTGCTTTTCCCCCTTTGCAAAAAAATATGCAAAACTTTTAGCTGATCCTCAAAAAAACCAGGGCTTTTAGAAGAGGAAAACCAGGAAAAAATTTTTTTCTTGTTTCCTCCTCTGAAAATGAGGTGTGCCCTATGGTCCGGTGCTCCCTATGGAGCGAAAAATACGGTAGTTTATTAAGGGTCAGCAGCTTGGAGAAACATTCTCCTTGCTACCCTTGATCCTATGGGAAGTCTGTGCCACCACATTAGGCTGTGAAGGAAATAGTCCTTGATCTTGTATCTCCTTCACAGTAGCTGTGTTGGGTTGTGGTTTTTATATTTGCTACCTGTGGCGCTTGCTTCTGAATAAACATGCACAGGATTGGAAGTGTTGGGTTCTGACACTGCCTGCTTCTTATACCTGGTGTACACTGTCTTAAAAAGCAAAGCCCATTGATGCCTCCACCACCATTTTGTGACAGGCACCACCTGGTAGACCTGCCTAAAGTCTGCCTGCCTTTGCTTATGAGCAGACAAATAGAACATTTATTCCTCCAGACTACAACTCCTGCAATAATTGACTCTCAGTGCTAAGTGGGCAGAGCCTAGTATTGCTATTTGTGAATGTTTATTCCAGAGCTAGAGAGATTAACTATTCCTGCTGTTCATGGGACCATTCCTCGTCTTCTTTGTGACTTGTAGAGTTAGGAGTTACATGGTAGCTGCCTTTTCACTTTTTTCTCAGTAGAACTATTCAGAACAGCTAATCAGAACCACCCTTCTTTCCATTTTCGTTTTGCTCAGGCTATGGAAGAAGCCCACTTGAATGCTGTCCTCATCCTTGGAGAAGCTTTTGCATCCAGTGAACCTTTTGACTTCGGCAACCAAAACACCACCGAGAAGATACATGGGTTAATTCCAGTCATGCTGAAGCACAGGCTTGTCCCACCCCCCGAGGAGACCTACTCTCTTCATCGGAAAATGGGAGGCTCATTCCTCATATGCTCCAAGCTGAAGGCCCAAATTCCATGCAAGGACATGTTTCAGGAAGCCTACAGAAAATACTGGAGTAGAAAGGCCAAGAAGGAATAGTAGCACAGAACTGTTGAACGCCCCCTTGCGTTTATGGCCAATCACCAAGGTTCTAGCAAACCACAGTGCAGTGTCTTCTCTCTCATACCCCCAGAACACCAGCAGCCTGGCTCCTGGAAGCAGAATACCCGGTTCTAAGGACAGTGTTGTTCTTTTGTTGGACCTTTCTCCTCCACTTTACACTCACCTGATTCCCTGTGTAGCCTCTCTTTTTACAGGAAAATGGTTGTAGCCTAGTGTAGGGATTGTGAGGGAAGGTTAGGCAGCTCTGTATCTCACTGTCCCAGGTATCGGCTCTCTTTTTCAGATTTTAATACTGATAGCTGTGTACCAATTTGTTTTTTATTGAAAACAAAACAAAGCAAGGGGTGGTGGAAAGAGAACCAAAACAAGTTGGCATTGAAATCGTATTGTAGTTCTCCAAATGTCTGTGGTCTCCCCCCCCCTTCAGAGGTCCTTTAATTTTTCTTCTTCTAAGGCAGGATACAAATGATTTCATACTATGAAGTGTAGATTGCCAACACAACTCACAAGAGAATCCTATTTTTGTATGATGCTTGCTGGGAATCCATAAAGGTCGGGATCTCCTGATGGTGCAGTGTAAGATGTGTACATAGCTTATTTTATGCCTTCAGTCTCTTTCAAGGATCTGATAGAAAGTGGTGCAGTGGCATATATAGAATGCCCTACTTTCAAATGTGGCTGCCGTCTGATTCTCTTGAGCTGAATGTATACGCAATGTAGTTAATGGGGGTTCTCTTGTTAAATGGAGGATTAGAGAAGCCAAAGCTCTTAACTGTGGCATTTATAGAAACCCAGCAGTGAAGCTGCACTATCTCCACCTTCATGCCTGCATCTTTGTAATGCGACCTTTCATGGGAGTGGGGAGATTGATACTGCTGTGTTAACAGTGGTGTTTCAAGATTTTGTTGGAAAGCATAATATACATTAAAGTAGCTGAACGCACAACTTTAAGCAATTGGAGGCAACTCGGCAAATGTATTTTGGGAGGGTTTTTTTTGTACAACAGTTAGTTGTAGCTGTACAACTTTCAACCGATTTCCAATAAAGAAGTGCTTGTGCAAAAGGTGGCTTGGCTGTGGTTTACTGACCTGGTAGAAGAAGCAAGTGTATGGGTATTTTTTCACTTCTGCTTACTCTGATTCTGTTCCAGTAATAATGCTTCTTAAGTACTTTGTTTCATAAGCACTATATTCTGCTGACGATTATAGTTTTCACCTTTAAAGCAGGGAAGCAGTATCTGGCTGGGCAGACAATAGGAGTTATCCCATAGCTCAAAGAGATCTTCCACCCATGGTGGAAGTGCACTGGTGAAGACGATAATTCGAGACAAGTTGCAGCAGATTGTATTGTACTGGTAAATTATGGGAATGTCATGCAGTTGTGCCATAAGAATTTATAAATCCTTCCTTGTTGGCTTATGCTCAGCCCATGGTATTCAGGGAATGCCTCTGAATGTAATGGTCCAGTTTATTAGTCATGGCTGCTTATCCTCCATTTAGTTCCTTTAAATCTTGGAGAGATGCATTTCGTAAATTACATGTGTTGCATGAAGAAGTATGTTGAATCAATTTCTGTGTTTGACCCTGAATTCCAGTTTACAAGAGCAAGGGCAAAATTTCCTTGGACCATTCAGATTTTATGAACTTCAATTCATAGTACCACAGTTCGAGGCCTGGCACCATTTGGCCCTATTCGTTTGAATAGTGAGACATTTAACTATCCAAATGCAAATCATTACAAAAGAGTTGTGTTGTTACGATTTTATGAATCGGCCCAAATTGTGTGGCACACTGTTCCATGCAAGTGGTTCATAATACAGCTTCTCTTACCTTTTTGCATGATGAGCACCCGCTTATTTCACATGCTGCATGTGGGAATGCCAGTTAGATGATGGCAAGAATGCAGGAAGTTTACTTACTTGCCCCTACTGTTCAATTAGTTCCTAGTGCTGCTCTTTCAGTGTATAAGCTTCACATTTGAGATGCAAGCCCCCTTTAGGTGTTACTTGTGTGATGGACCTGTTTAGAGCCCTGCCTGCCAGAGCTGCACAACTCCTCCCACTGTTGCCATGTTGGTGCATAGCTTGAGGCCAGGAACCTGCTCTGCAGGTGGTGGCACCTTGGGTGATTTATAACCCTCAGCAATTACGGTTTTCAATTGCATAGAAAGCCTCACAGAGCAGGAGTTAGGTCTCTGCATACATGGCGATGGTGGGAGTTGTGCCACCTTGGCAGGCAGGGCTTATGTACCCAACCCCGTCACATGCATATTGAGCACTGTAGCAAACTTACTTTTTTCTCTGGGCTGCTCTTTGCAGTTGTGCTCTGTTAACTTCGTTTAAAAATGGACTTTATGAGAAGAATAACTGAAGTTTGTATCCTTTTAAGCTTCTATATTTAATTACAGTTAAAATGTTGGCTGATCTGGCATGTAAACCATTTGCAGTTTGAGATATTCAAACTAGAAAATGCTTTTTATGCTTTGATTCTCCAAAAAAAACATTTTAAAGTATGCAATTTGGAGGGAGGTAGCGAAGGTGAAATATGAAGAGATGGTTAAAGCACTGATAAAAAGTATAAAAAGCTGACAAGGGGACTTGTTGAGCCAAACACATTGGATACCAGCTGAGAGCCTGATTGAGCAGATGTAAAACAGCAGCTTTGGACAAGCAAAAATCTTTACTGAAAGGACACCTATTAAACCCAATTTACACAAAAGGTCACTTAAAGGATTTCATTCCTGTATTGGAAAGCAGACTGCTTCCTGTGTCTGGGCAGCCCTATCTTTATGTTCACCTAACCCTCTGTAGGGAAGTTGGAGGGAGTTCTCACTAAAATGCAAATAAGTTAAAATGATTTTTTTAATCCCTGAAGGCCGTAAGCTTTCTAACCGCCTCAAAAGCAGGGCAGGACCCCCCCCCCCAAAAAAAAACTACCTCAAAACCAGTTCCAGTAGGGTTTCCACACTGAGCTATTATAAAAAATAATTTGCATAGAAACACTTACTTTTCTGATCAAGGCACCTGCCATCTGGGAATTGTTTTTTTAGGAAGTTGGATTCTGTCTTAACCCAGCTAATGTCAAGGGCAAATAAAAAAATAGGGGGTTGTATAAGTGCTGTTAGAGGTATTGCCAACCACGCATTAGCTGTGCTGCTGCTGTTTCTTTTGTAAAAAGGAGTTTCCTGGGAAAAACATGTCGGAAATCAGCCAAAAAGGAGAGACCACAAAAACTTCAGTGTGTGAAACGTCTCTTGTGTTGTTAAGTTATCTTTGGAACTAGGCAACATTAACAAGGAAGTTTTCTCTGCTGAGGGTGGAAGAGAAGGAAGTCTAAAGGAATAACCACACAAAGCTATGTGTGGTTAAATCCACTGGTTGCATCCAATCAATGGACTTCACTGTGGAGTTAAGTGTGCCTGATTTTGTGCTGAATAAAATCAGACCCTTCATGTCGTGACTATCACGAGGACAATTATGTGCGCCACTCACAGACCCTTTTGCACAGCCAAGTGCAGGATGTGATGCACCCTTCCCCATCCAATAGCTGTGGCTGTAAGGGTGGAGCATTCTGAAAAGCGAACACTGCATCCTTTCTCTGTGACTCTGGAATCAGAAAAACCATAAAGCTCCTGAACAGGAAATCATGTGGCAGAAGGTTCTTAATGAAAAGCTCAGTTTTCTGTTCAAGAGGAGTTCTATCTTGTGCATCTGAAAGCTACTTACCACAACCTGCTTTTATTTTATTTCTGCTGCCCTTCCTCTCTATAGTTGGGTGCCTGGTTTGTAGAATGCGGTCCTCCTAATTGCCTTCTAGGTCTGAGTTTTCCCCAAACCCAGTGTATTCCTTCTGCATCTCCTAGCTTAGGCCTCCCATAGTTGTATCATCATCAATGGGTGTGATGGCTTGAAGCAGCTAGATGCAGGGAAAGCAATCCAAAAAGAAACCACCTGCTGAAAGGAATAAAACTTTCAATTGCTGAAATTATGTGACTATCCCATCATATCCCCTGCAGCCCCGCTTGCCTAATAAAAACTGGTGGGGTAGGAAAAAAGACAAACCACCTGTATTTCTAATAGTTCCCTGTTTTATTGCAATACATCAAAGTAGGTTAATATTAAGTGTTACCAACATAAAATATTGGTGACCTGTCATTTATTACATCATTGACTGATCCACCTTAAATATTTCTGTGCAATAGACTCTACATCATTGTTCTGGAGCAAGAATCTCTTACAATGTCCTCTACAACATTGAGGGCATAAATCAAAAATAAGAGAAGTGAGAAGAGGCAAAAAGCAGAAATCTTTTCCCCACACGCACACTTGTCAGCTTTTATACTCTAAAACAAAACAAAAAAGTGATTACATCTAGGCCATGCAAAACTGTACAATAATATTACAATGAAAAAAAATCCCTAAAAATATATTTTTAAAAATAAATGATATGAAACCATCATACATAAAAAGGCAGGTATAATTACTGTGAAATACCAACACTGTTTTTGGTTGTGGATTGCTTCCTCATGAGTGAAAAAAATTCTTATGTAGGATGGGAGCATTTATAGAATGAAGAAGACAAGGTGACAAGTCATGTGGAACTGCCTTAATGCACAACATGGTCATAGAAGTTGAAAATCTACATATTTGATCTCTGAAGGCCCCTTGTAGACTAGTTAGAAGCTCAGAACCCTATTCCAGGAAAAGCCTGATGACTATGATTTTGGAATGAAACAGGCTTGTGCCCTTATTAGCCTCTAGGCACAAAGCCTTATTGCACTGGGCTAAACTTTTGTCATGAGCCTCTCAGTGACATTCACTCTGAGGCATATGCACTTCCTAAGGTCTCCAAACAGGGCACCTGTATATGGAACGTAGGTTGGAGAGAGGTAACTTTCACACCTGTGGTGAAATGGTGTAAGGCTAAGAAAATCCAAACAAGCCTGATTTCAGATTCCCAATTTCTTTATGACTTAGCAGGTGGGAAAAAGAATTTGAGGCCCTGCTTACTGTGCACTGGCTAAAAAAAGACAACAGATAATTTTCTCACAGTCGAGACTTTAAAACTGCCACCCTGAATCCAATCACCTACCCAGGTTTGCATCATTTCAGAACAAAAACGTAGTTGTGCTCAGGGTACATCCTCTGGTGAACCTCATGCCCAAAATACATTATTGCATTCCATGCTAATCATATGAAGACATCCTGCTGCGTTCAAATACCTGAGAGAGTAACACAAATATCAACTGTATCCCCCCCCCCGCAAAACCAAAACTGTTCTAAAAAAAAAAATGCAGGTTAGGAACATGAAACACACAAATCAACTTTTAAGAAGCCAGCAAATGAGACTGATTCAGCAGTATAAAAATGGATATTATGACAGGAATGTGTTTTGAAAAGAAAGAAGTAATGATATGTATAGGTTGTGTGTGCTTAATATAGAAAAAATAATGGAGCTGTACAATCTGAAGTTTGTTTACAATCAACACCTGATTTATTGAGCCTCAAGAAATGGGCTAAAAGCGTAAAGAGGCAATGACTGAGGTGTCTGAATTAGCCCAGTTAGGGAAATAATAGCCTCAAACTATGTACACAAAGGTGTCATCAAATGAGTCAGGATTCAATTAGAGACTATGAAAGTGCTTGGAGAAATGTAATTAGGTGTGCCTGGAAACTAAGCAATGCCTATCAATCAGCAAAGCTTAACTTCACCAGCCAACCATTTCAGAGATATGTTTTAAATGCTACCAATGCTCAAATGTGTCCATAATGTACTAGGTATGCATCCTAGGTCGGCACGAAAAGAATACTACTTTTAATTTGTGAAATGGGCCAACGTTGAATAAAATCTAACTCTTAGGATGCTAATTTCTTCTCATTCTTCTCATTCTAGACAAGGTGCTGCCTTGTCTAATTTTCTTTCTCAGATGGCACAGATCAATTGCCACAGGACCCAGCAAGGACTTCTAAGGTAACTCCTGAAGTGGATAATCGCTTGGGCCTACTGTGGATTTCAAGCCCTGGCAGCCTTAACCAGATGACCTATTTCCCACTAGTTGTATTTCAGAAATAACTAAGTCCAGTCTCTTCACAAGTGTATAGAACAGTGGGTGGGCATGAGTGATAATATCACAGGGTGGAAAAGAAGTAGAACCTTTTAGTAGCCAATGCTGAGGAAGTAGTCAATGGATTTTAAACTATGCCTGTCCTTGTGCTCTTAAGACATGCTAGTATCCTGCTCAGCAAAACTGTCAAAACTGGCCGCTATGAAATGCAATTTGCAAATCTTTTGTTTATACCTGTGACAACAAAACACACATCATCAACTTTGAGATTCTTGACAAGCCAAATTCCACAGACAGGATTAGGACACCATATGCATTAGAAAAAAAGCTTTGTGTCCCCCCCACCCACCCACAACTGTTCCCCCCAGTATAAAATAGCTAAATGGTAGCTTGGGGTGTGGCAGTCCACTTAATGCAGAAGACACAGAACCAACAACTAGCAGACTCAATACAGCTAGATGGTGAAAGACAACGCTCTGTATCTCAGAGTACTTCTAAATCAGTACCTTGTATGGTGGTAGCTGACATTTTTCAGAGGGAACCTGGGAAACGCCGTTAGTTGCACTTTTGTTGTTTGGTTGGAATGGTTTGATGATAGCCATGAAGTGTTACCAAAACCCAGAAGACTAGTATTCTAAATTCAACACACACCACCATCCAAACTCTTATCCGCTTGAGCTTGGTCACGTCATAAAGGTAGTAATGATCCCAAGGATTAGAAAAATCACATTCATCTAGTCTCAAATCGCAAACCACACTCAACTTGTTCAAGAAGGAAAAGGAGGAGCCAAGTGGACTTTTTCTGTTGTTTTGTTCTTGCCCCCTATTTGCACGTTGCACTGCTTGCTACTGTTTATTTAGGTGGTGATGGACCTCCACTGTCTGCTCTCTCCAGAGAGGAATGCTTTGCCCTGCCAAGTGCTTCTCTGTGGGATCCAATCGTCACAGTATTTCACGGCAATAATAGCACTAAACACACTAGGTCAGGCCCGGTGGGAGAGCAGGGATGACGTAATAAAACTCTTCAGAATAGGCGTCCTGAACCACCCGGCGTTCTAGCAAATTTTGAAGACCAACAGCACGTTATAGCCTTCAGTGAGCTAGAGCAGCAAGTTATATATTTAAAAGATTCTATTTCAAGACCAGTGCTGTTTGAATTTGACTGATGTAGGCTGATCACTAAAATTTGGAAAGTCAGCTTACAAGCTAGTGGTTACTAGTATTAATTGGCCAGATGAGTTTGGAAACCCAGCCCCAACCCTCCCCAAACTAGTTATCTATTTGTGCTGGCTTTGGCTGCATTTACTTCAGTTTTGCTCGGGGCTGAATACTGATTCTCTGCAAAACTGCCCTTGAGCTCACTTCAGGCTTGTCGACCAGCAGATCATGAGTTTTGCTTGTACAGTGAAGCAGACAGTAGAAGAGGGAGATATAGTTAAAAAGTGAGAATTATGGCTTTAGTTCATCTACCGACAAGAAGGTAATGTTACAGAGAACATTGTGAAGATGGAATCTCCCTCCAGGCTGTTTTTATCCAGTGCCATGTTCTATATCCAGATCACATCCTCAATCCATAGATTATTTAGTATGAAAAAGGGAACAACACAAGTCTTCTTAAATTAAAGGATCTCTTAAATAGGAATCCATCTTTCGCTGCATCACAATGCTTCTTCTTTTATTATATACATATGTACTAACTCTTAATTTTGCGTATTTACTTAAACTCTACTGTAGTAAAATATGCATCATTTCTTTTTAAATCAATAAGGATTTGCTGGCAACAATCAGATTGACATTCAAATAGAGTGGTTGCTGAAAGCGTGCGTTATCTGCCCCTGCAGGGCAAATTTTGCCCCATCACCAGAGATGGGTGGGTGTTGCTGTGCTAACTCTTGAAAAAATACAATGAGATATTGTGTGCCTCAAAGCAAAATCTGGTTCTCTCTTTCAGATTCTGTTTTGGTCAGTCTAATACTACTATGTTTTGTTTGGAACAGTGGCATGGTGTGGAATATACCCATAAAAATGGAAACAGCTGTAACCCTATGAAATAAAATAGATACTAATACAAATACCAATATCTCTTGTATACCAACCCCCCCCCACTCTGCCCTCCTCCAGGTTTTCTCTTGCTTGCTGCTACTTTTGAATGAGGGGGGAGCTTACGCTGCTTGTGTCAGAGAAGACAAGATATACTCTCTTCCCCCCCTCCCTCCCCTAGTCTGCTTTTGGAGGGAAGCTGGGGGGCGATGACAGTGAGAGCAAACGGAGAGTCATGGGGACAGTAAGCTGCTGAGATGTAAAATCTGAGTGCTGAAGCAGTTCATGTGTCCCAACTTGCGTGGTCAGAGCTCTCCAGGGAGAGGCTCTTGGTCTTGTGAGGAGATGGGGCTGGGAGGACTGCTCAGGTTGGAGCTGTTAGAAGCTGTCGAATGCCTTGGAGAGTCAGAGTCCTGCAGCCCAAAAAATGCAAGAGAACATATCAGTGAGTGGGAGCCGAAGAGGAAGACATGGGTGGGAGTAAGGGGAAAGGGTCACCGAGGACAAGAACTGTCTGGAACCAAGTGACTGCCCTGTCCCGACACCCCACGCCTTAGCACACTAGGGAGTGATGCCAACTGCTCTAACTTCTTAAGAGGATGCATCTCATATTGCCTCCCAAGTACAGTGGCTGGGAGAGCTGGCCAGTGAGGGCAGAGCTGGCCAGTGTCCACTTGGGGTTGGTGGGGCATACGGGAGAGAGAACAACAGTAGGTACAGCCAGACTCCAGTTTTGTCCCCATCCTCCCTTGCGGAGTTGTACAAGGAGGAAAATTTAGTAGGCAGTGCCACCACCTGGACTCCATGTAAGGAAGAAGGCAGGGAAGTGTGGCTGAGATTGAGATTGGTGGGGCAGTGCCCCATCTGCCTCCATTGATTCAGGGCTGATTCACATTTTGCCTCCATGCAAGCAATGCTCCCAAAGATGCATAAAGAACATTTGCACACAGATCACTAGCACAATACCAGACAGATACCTGCCAGATATTAATGCATATGCTGGATGAACTTGGAAAGGTGATTAATATTTTTGTGCTTCTAATTGGTTTAAATGTTTTCCCCTTCCGTTTGTTTTCTTTCTCTTGTTTCATGACTTGCAGGAGATTTGTCAGCGGTTTTGTACAAAGGGTATCACTCTGTGTTATTTGTTCTGACATGAACAACTCATACGGATTACTGTAGATTTTTGCAAAACACTCTGCAAAAAATACCTTAATGAAAACATCGCTTAAGGACACCGAATAATATATTGTAGGAACCGGTATCTCCACAGATAACAGCTGAAATTTGTTTTGTGCAAACTGCCGCCAAGGACAGCAGCGTCTGCCACAATCAAAGCAGCCACTGCTGAGAAGGAGTGGCTGTACTCACAGGAAGCTTGATTCACAGAGAACTCTGCTGTGTGAATGCATCCTTGACTGCATCAACTGGCCTTAAGCTGTAGGATAACAAAGCTGCTTGTGGACTGGGCAGGACAATGCCAGTATTCCTCCTTTGGCAACCAGCCGCCTTTATGGCCAGTTACTTCCTGCCCCTGTCAAATTCTACAAACTAATGTGAACCAACATTCAGTAAAAATTCAGAATATAGATTTCCTTATTGCAAAACTAGTATAATAGAATATGGACAAAAGTCAAATTGATTTCAGTGGGAAAGTTAAGCACGTTAAAATATTTCCAGTGAAATCAGTGAGATTAAAAACTTAATTTTGCCTAGATTCAGGCCCTGCTTGGTTACTTATGAGAGGCAGTAGTAATTCTCTTTGATGCACCACTATCACTTCATGTGCCACAGGAAGAAAAATCTGCAAGTGCTGCTAAAAAGTTTATTATCCAAATCCACAGCATTTCGAGTCATACAGACTCCTGCCTTGGGGATTTCTATCATATTTTAAATAGGAAAATACTTTTTCCTTCAGTAAAACCTGTGGTTATTCTTCCAGGGGTCACTGTCCTGTGCAACACTTCTCTATCCCTTTGTTTGAGCACAGCAGAGTAAAGAACTTGGGCTCCGTGGAGCAGCTTCCCTTGCCACCCCTCCCCTGCCACGTTATACCCACCTCTCGCTCATAGTCCCTCGCTGGTGCATCACTGCCTTGGTCCAAACCGCCAGAGGACAAGGAGCCATCCGAAGGGGATGCCATCGGCTGACGCTTTGCTCCATAGCTACCTCCAGAGAATTCCCTCCGCAAAGCACTGCCATTTTGTGCAGATGATCCTAGGAAAGCACCCAGGGATTTAGCTACATAACAAATATGAAGGCATTAGAGCTGTACGCTCTACTAATTGTTTTCCTGAAGCTTAATTTTTTGTTGAACTGCCTGCTTCCGTTTCCCAGCTGCACCCTCTGTAAATTATTTAACAATTATTCATTGACATCCCAACCCCGCCCCCAGCACCAATCTGGTTTTACACTGGGCCAAACCACCAATTATACTAAATGTGTTATTTGACTTCACAGTCTCTTGGCTGCTATTGTTTTAGTAGTGTTTTATTTGTATTTCTTCACATTAATCCCCACCAAGGATCTCAACATAATATGTGTTTTGCATCTTTAACAAACTTCATTTCTGCAAATAAGAATTTCCTCTCATTTCCTTCCTACATACTATGTATTTACTTGGGTATTCAGCCACTCTTGTTATTGTGTTGGAATGCCAGTTTTCAATGACAGTCTTACTGGCTGTGTTCTGCTAGATGTTAATAATGTTTTATGAGAGAGAAAAAACAGTTGTAAGGTGCCTTGAAGTCTATGATTGGAAGGCAGAAGTCAAAGTATTTGAAACAAACAATATTCCCAATATTTTTTTCTGGTATTGGACATGTGTCAGATCTGTGTTGGTGTGGGGTACCTGACCAACACAAGCAGGGGACCATGCCAGCACCGGGGAGTTTCAAAAGTCACTTGAGACACCATGTTTCTTTGCCCTCCCTCCCCAGCCCAGGTTACACTGCCTATATGAAGTCACTTGTATATACATGGACGGACTCTGCATTATATGTCCGAGATAAGGTGCAGCAACTTACTTGCCGCCAAACCACTGCTAGCACTCATGGAGCGTCCGGGTTCAGTGCGGGATTTTGATCGATGGAATACTGACAGAACCACTAAACATGGTCCGACTTTCCTGAGGTCGAAGGTTCTGCAACAAAACGAACAAAGAGAAACAAGAAAGAGGCAAAATCATTTACAGTGGAAATACCAAGGATATCAAACTACAGTCCAAGCAAATGGTCAAACAATGCTTTGGTCTCCAGGTTATCTAGATGGCAAGTAGGCAAGATTGCAGAGGTTACTTTCTATAAATAGCACTGTGGATGGAACCACACAGAATGCCGTCAGCAGCAACTGCAAAATGCTAATTTATATGTGGCAGTAAGCAGCCAAATATGCAAGGTTTTCTCCTAAATTCTGATATTTTTTAGGAATCTGAAACCTATTACACATCCTAGTGTAATGTCTTCAGTGTTAACAGTCCCCATGGATGCAGACAGTTAAGCAATGTAGCTATACAGCCCCTGCTCCAATTATTTACTATCAACAGGGATTTTTACATCTCCCAGTTCTCCCCTCTCTTTACTACATTTCAAGATTCTTTAGTTTTCAAGGACTTTTCTGAAACACATTGAGTAGAAAAAGAATAGGCACTGAATTTATCCCCAGGACCACCCTTTCAGAGGGTTGGAATGATTCATAAACTAACAATCCCTACAAGGTTAGATTACTGCAATATGCTACCTCTGAAGATGGTTCAGAAACTTCAGCTGGTGCAGAATTTGGTGGCCAGGTTGCTCAGTGGTGCAAGATGGTTTGAGCATATTACACCATTCCTGGCCTGACTGCACTGAGTTCTAATTAGTTTCCCAGTTCAAAGTGCTGGTTTTGACCTATAAAGCCTTAAATGGCTCAGGATTGCAATACCTCAGGGATTGCCTCTCCCCATATGAACTGACCTGGACCCTGTGATCTTCATCTGAGACTCTTCTTTGTGTGCCTCCTCCTCAAGAGGTCAGGAGGGTGGCAACACAAGAACGGTCCTTTTCTGCAGTGGCTCCTCTTTTGTGGAATGGTCTCCCTAGGGAGGCTCACCTGGCGCCTGGTTTGTTTCATTTCCCCCCTTGTTTTACTATGTATTTTGTGGTTTTCTTCTGTATTTTTATGCTGTGAACTGCCCTGAGATATTTGGATGAAGGGCGGTATACAAATTTAATAAATAAAAATAATAATTTTTACACGGGCCTTGAAGGATACACTTGTTATCTGTTACTTATTTCAATACCTCTTGATTAGTTCAATTATATTGTGTTTTTATTATTGCACTGATTGGCTTATTGCTTTGTGTACTTGTAAACATATAAACCCTGTGTACAGTGAAGTGACAATATTTAAAAACCCAATTTAAAGGTTAAGGTGAGTTTCAAGTTACATGATTGCCACTTAGTGAAGCTATTTTTTTGAGAGGCAGATAAAAATATTAAATAAATAAAATTAAAATAAGAATAATTTTTCAGGAATTATATTTCATTGCGTTTTTGTTTTGTTTTTTAACACATCAGTAATAAGCACATCTAAAATTAGTACTCTGCATGCATTCAAATTTCTGAAATGCACTCTTATAATTCATTAAACTCCTTTGGGCTTATTGGGATAGCCACAGCTTATTTGATTATATTCAACTATCCCCTGTACAAAATTGGAATAAATGGCATATTTTAAGGTTGTATGAAATAAAAGGTTTTTCTGAGTTTGAGCTGGTGATCTAGGATACATTCTGTTGTTGTTGCATATAACACATGATTCTATAATGCATGCTTCTACCATTAATCTATTGCTTTTCTGCTTTTCTGTTTATGCAATGCACCAATTAGCACCTGACAGGCATAAAGAGCTAGGTAATCTTAATTATTGTTTTCTGCTTCTCTCATTGAACAATTTGTTTGCCACCTCTGCACTGTGTGTTTATGATCCCACTTCTCACTTAAAAGATCAAAGGTCAGTTCCTTGCTTCCCCAAGTCACATTAACAACGTGATCAACAACTCTGGGTATCCTCCTGGTAGGAGAAAACAAAATATTGTTACAGGATGAAGTTGACTGCTAGAAAGCTTTCAACGGATTCACTAGCCACCCAAGCTATCCAGTAAGCAGTGAATCTGATACAGGCTGCAACAATATGCATTCACAGAAGCTGCAACACTGGCTACACAAAACAAATGCTAATGGAATGAAAATGAAAATAGGTACTGATCAGGACACATGAAATTCAGCACCCTGATGTCCACTTGTCTGTCTGTCGCTTAGCTACTTCCGAACTCTCTCTCTCTCATTTTTCCAAAGCTGAGTGCAGAAGAGAGACTGGAAATGCCAATCTTTCATGTCAGAAAACAGGAATCTGACAGTTTAGTCAACAGATAACAAACACACTTATTTGGAAAGCACACTAACTTAAAGTCAAGTAACAGAATCCAGGACAGGGATATAGAATAAACAGTCGTGACTGAGAGCTGGTTCAGTTTCTAATGGATCCTATTGAATTATATGGGCAACATAACAATTTGGGATATTGCAAGGAGGAATGATTTTAGACTTTATTAATATGAATTCTGGAGGATGAGGGGAAGAGTCAATGTGCATTGATACGTAGAATAAAAGAAGAAGTTTGCAAGCCCATCCCCTTCACTCAGAACGATGGGCATTTATATGATGGTGATGATGATAACAACAACAACAACCAACAACAACAACAATTTATTTCTTACACCTTGCCCATCTGACTGGGTTGCCCAAACCATTCTCTGTGGCCTCCAACAAAAGTACAAGAGAAAACCCATCAAGCAATAAACGTGTCCCGAAAGAGGGCTGCCTCCAAATGTCTATGAAAGGTTATAGAGATGTTTAACTCTGACATCTGATGGGCAGGTGTTCCACAGGGTGCATGCGACTACCAAGAAGACCTTCTTCTGCCTAGTTCCCTGTAACTTCATTTCTTGCAATGAGGAAACCACCAGTGGAGCTGGACCTCAGTGTCTGGGCTGAGTGATGGGGTGGAGACGCTCCTTCAGGTATACTGCGCCGAGGTCATTTAGGGCTTTAAAGGTCAGCACCAACATTTTGAATTGTGCTTGGAAATGTACTGGGAACCAATGTAGATCTTTTTGGATTGGTGTTATATGGTCACGGCGGCCACTCCCCAGTCACCAGTCTGGCAGCCACATTCTGAATAATTGTAGTTTCTGAGTCACCTTCAAAAGTAGCCCCACGTAGAGTGCATTGTAGTAGTCGAAGCGGAAAATAAGCAGGGTATGTGCACTCTGGCGAGACAGTCTGCGGGCAGGTAGGGTCTCAGCTGGCGTACTAGATGCGAGTTGGTAGACAGCCACCCTGGACACAGAGTTGACTTGCACCTCTATGGACAGCTGTGGGTCCAAAGTGACCCCCAGGGCTATGAACCTGGTCCTTTAAGGGCTGAGTAACCCTATTTGGCTAGTATATCTAATCAACTGTATAAATGGGTTTTGTTAGGCTGCCATCCTTTAAAGAATTACAGTGTTATTTTCCTGAGCAAAATAATAAATTAGATCTAATGACCACAATCAATTTTAAAACAAGGTGGAGGCAACTAATACAGCTGTGGGAATATGAGAAAGATACACTTGTTTTTATTTGACTAAAAGGCAGAGTCCATTTAATTCTTAGGTGCTCTTTACCTCAAAGCAAATGCTTCACTGCCCTTCCCTAAATATTTGTTAGCTCACTGCTAAGATCAGAGAACTGAGAAAGAGAAGCTTTTCACGTCATGCACAAAAATAAAATCCATGGTTGCTCAAAACAGCAGTTAGGAAATGGTAGTGAAGCTTAACCCTTAAGCATCTCATTTAAAATACCGATGTTATTTTTTTAACGACCAAAGAGGTAAACAAATGAATCTTCAGAGCAAATACATCTCAATGGAAAAAAATACATTTTTATTTATTTATATTAACAATTTATTATCCTGCATTTCTGTCAGCAGGACTGAAATGTCATTCTTTGAAGGTAGAAAATATAAATTTGATTGCAGTTCACTGAGGAGAACTTTTAACTTCAGAAAAGAGAAGCATTTACTTAACAGCCAACAAATGTCTAAGATGCTTTCTTGGAAAATATAGTTTGGTCATCAGTAGGGAAAACAATCTTGTTTACAGGCCAGCCCTTAAAGAATTTGTAGTAAAACTAATGTAAGTTCACATATTGGCAGGAGAATTAGATGAGCTACATGCGAAAGGACACAAACGGTAAACAAACCTGAAGCTCAGCCGCTTGCTCAGCCTTATTGATCTGTTCGGGACTGGAGAGATTTGAGAGACACCTCCCTTTAGACAGGATTGTTAGGCCACAAATAAAAAACATTTTTATGAAGTACTTGACAAAGCAAGAGCCTACTTCTACAGACCTAACTAGAAATAAGAAGAGGCACAGCCACCTGCTCCCTTAAATGGCGCCCCCATTTCTCCAGTCCCGTTTTTATCAGGAACTCCCTTCCCTTCCCGAATCCACAAGGCGCAGGAGTCTCTTGTCCTCTCTTTCAATCCCAGCTGTCCCTGGTGAGTGTGTGGACTATAAAGAATTTAAATAAAAAATTAATTTTTTTTTTTAAATCAATCCCAGCTCAAATTCCATCTCCCAGTTAAGTCTCTGCCTTAAGCTTTTTGCCTTCACCTAACATTTCAAGAAACACACTAAGATTTCCAGAAAAAAGACATGTAAGACTGCTTCTGCATATATATATGCCTCCATCTCCCCTTCTTCCCTCTGCTGCCTCTGCAAGTTGGAATGTAGACTGCAAACTCCTCAAGGCAGGGCAGAGGGTTTTCTTTTTGTTATAGGACCCTGTACATGGATAGTGTGGCAGAGTCATGTAAATCAGATCAGATTGATGTTTCTATTAAGTGGAACAGAATTCTATTACCATACTGAAATGCAGAATTCCAACACTACACACAATGTTATCTCTAATACATAGGCCTCATTCTGTATTTGGCACGCATCCAAATTTCCATCCAACCGTTTAAGTCTTGTCTTGCAAAGAAAATTCATGGGTGTAAGTTTTTGGATACAGCAACAAGCTTTCCATAATTATCAGATAAATCCTATTGAGATGCACCACTGGGCTTCCTTCAAGTCCCCTCTGAATCAATTAATCTCAGTGGACAAGGGGACTGTGGGGAGGCATGCGCAATGTACCGAACATGTTTTAGGACACCAGGTCTCCTCACTGTGGGTCCTTTGAACTGGGAAACTCATGTGAAATTCTCTGGTGAATTTTAGTGGGATTGCAAAAGTTGTTTGAATACTTAGTAATTTGGGGGAAAAGGTCAAGGACTTCTACTTTGGTAGTTGCCCAAGTTAACACCCCTCATTTGGGGGTTACAAAGAAATGTAACTGAAGGGAAGCAAAAGGGGAAAAAGGAAAGATCCAGACACAAATGAAGCCAACTGCAAAGCTGAAATATTGCCAGATATTAGCCAGGCCAAAAAAGAAGGAACACCACACAGTGTTAGTAGCAGGAACACCTGGCTGAACAATTCATACCCTTATATTCATAAAGGCTGGTGTACGAGGGACAGAGCGTAGAGGTGGGGAATATGCACGGTTTATGGAATCACGGGAGAGGAAATTTTCAGCTGAGTTAACAGTCATGTGATAGATGTGCTCGAAGTTGCTTGGAGAAGAGATGAGATGGGAGTGATGATGAGAGGGCGGATAAGGGGAGCTTGGCTATCAAAGACAAGAGAGATACAGAGAGCGAGACAGAGAGAGATAGAGAGACAGAGACAGAGAAAGAGAAAGAGACAGAGAAAGAGAGATAATGAGGGAGGGTACCTGTGATCTTAGGAATACATATCACGGAGCATATGCTCATTAAAAATGAGGCTTGTAAATCAAAAGGCATATTTATCATCTGCATACTGCCTGACCCGTTTCCAGAGACTGCTTTTGTACATACTCAACCACAACAACCATCGTATTTTAGAATCTCGCTCTCCAAAGTACTCATTACTATCTTGAAGAGAGTGAGCAGTGGCATGTGAACTGCAGTCTAGCATATGCCCTTCTCCTGCCTTCAGACATTGACATGTACTACAAACATCACAGTTAATTCTTCCCTCCTGGCTCACCTTTGATCAAATCCTGTCCCCTCCTTCCCCCTACCACCTGTGCTACTCAGAGTGGAGCTTCACTGGGAACTCACCTGCTCACAGCCTGCTTGAATTAGCAAATGGACTGAAAAAGGCATGATGTGTTCTAGTGACTTCTATGATGAAATCACACCTTGGGTCTGGCTGCAGAGGCTTTACTTTCACAGTCCCATCAGACACACACAAGTGGGCTTAACACACATGATATACAAAGGACAAGACATTCCCACACAGCCAATTCAATCCCACGAGAATATGTGATGTACATATTCCACTGTACAATGGAAAAAATGTGTGCTATCTAAGTCATACTCAGAACAGACCCTTTTTAAACCTACAGATTTAAGTTAGTCATGGGTTAGGCCTTGGCCAAGTCAAGGACTTCATGTACTTTTTTGTTGCATGTTAGATGACAAAGTAGTTGTTGTATTCTTATCCATTGTGTACATACCCCAGATTTATGTGGTCTAGTTTTGAATGTTTACTTTTATGAATCTATAGCTTTTTCTCTTTTTTACCTTTCCTTTCATTCCCCTTTGTTAACAAAAAGAAAAAGTGTGAACATAACAAAAAGAAAGAAAAGAAATCCTTTTCCACACAGGTAAACTAAAACCCTGGATAGCTGCTGCCAATCAGTGTAGACAATACTGAGTTAGATAGACCAAATGTCCAACTCAGTATAAAGCAGCTCCTGATATTCCTTATGTATTCCTGTATCTATATATAAATGTATTGTAAGCCTTGTAGATTTTTTAAATATCATTTATTCAATACATTATTTTTATAAAAGTTTACCCTGCAAAATTTGCTCCATCTAGTGTTAAAAAGCTAGACGCCTAAGTGTATGGGGTTTTTTCTTTTTCTTAAAAAAAGAACAAGACTGCCTTTAAAACCATCTTAGAAAAATAACTTTCCCTGAATTCATTTGTAACAAAGAAGCAAATGGAACATAACCCAAAGAGACCCAAGATCTGACACAAAATTAACAGTGAAATGCTATACATGTCTACAGAGAAGCAAGTTTGACTGAACTCAATGTGACTGATGATCATAGGACTAAAACAGTCAGACAAATTAAGAGCAATTTTCATTATCATCTATTGCAAACATACAATGATTTCACATATCTTGATGCAGCTAATCTTCCTAAGAAGCGGCACTTTCAGTAGGCATCCCCACCACTGGGAAACAACAGCCCTGTTTCAGAATGGTGCACTAGAATACAGTACATCCTTCACTCAGTGTGCTGGGGACAGCTATACAGGTACTAGAATAAAAATACTGTATGGCAAGATAAAATCCAAGCCTCCCTCCCTAGCATGGTACTCTTCAGACAAAGGAAAAAATATAGCTGGTGGAGAAATCTTACTCCCATTTTCTTATTAATAAACGAAACTGCAAACATTTGATTGCAAGGAAACACAGTACCGGGGGGGGGGTTACTAATTTTTTTGGCTCTATCCTCCTTCATGTACCAGTCATCCAAACATCTAGATACTTGGTTGGGGCGGGGGGACAACCCTGAACGTACACCCTTGTTTACTAGAGCATTCGCAAGCACATCAGTTTCCCTACACGTACCCTCAAATGTAGATCATGTTCTAATTTCAATGTTTTCCACACAAGAGGAAAATCCTGTAGGAGATTTTGCTTAAGGACCAGCTGTTAATTTTAATATACTTTATTGAAGAACTCTTGCTTCCTACTTGCTGCTACCATGGAGCCCAATTACAGTGGTACCTCGACTTACAAACGCTTCAGGTTATCAACTCTGCTAACCTGGAAGTTAACTCGAGTTGAGATCTTTGCCCCAGGATGAGATCGGAAATCATGTGCTGGCGGCGCAGCGGCAGCAAGAGGCCCCATTAGCGAAAGCACACCTCTCGTTAAGAACAGTTTCAGGTTGAGAACGGACCTCTGGAACGAATTAAGTTCATAACTAGAGGTACCACTGTATTCAATTAGAACTGCATATACACAAACAGGAAGATGGACCATCACCAGAGCTGTATGACCCATCAGAAAGGAAAATTACACTGCCATCATATTTCAGACTCTTTACACACTGGCTTTGTTTGCATGTAATACTAAACCATGGTTTAGTGCTGTGTAGATGAGCCAGAACAAGCCTGAGTAATGAATTGGGCTCACACAATTTCCCCTCCTCTTCCTGTGCACGTGGATGATGACTTCCACAGGGTTTAGTTTCATTTTTACAGAACCTTGGTGTAGCATTTCATTAAAACAAACTCTGGAAAGTTTCATAATTAAGTCAACTTCAAACCATGGCTTATCCACATACCACAGGGCTCAGGATCCTTTTTTTTGGCTGAAGTTGACAGGTGGGCAGGCCCACCCACCAGCCTATCACCTGACATCATAGTGACCTCAGCTGATGCCTCTCTTTGAAGCCCCAATTGTCAGGACTTCAAAGCAAACCATGGGGCTTTCAAACAGCCCTTCTTTAAATATCCTTGGGCAGGGATGTTTATTAAGGGCTTTCAAACATCCTCCCCCTGCTGTTTGTCCTTGAAACCACAGAGGCTTGTAGGAAAAGGGGGGGGGGGAGATTGGAGGCACGCTCCCATGTACTTGGAGGGTACCTCCACCTTGCTCCTTCATACTTCCAAAGTTTGAATGCCTTGAGAAAGGCACGTTCCAGCAGCTGATGCGATGGGAACATGCCTTCAAACACCCCCCCTCTGTGTGTCTCCTTTAAACAGCATACCTTGCTTGAACAAAGGAACAGCCGAGACCTTTGGGTCCCCAGTTGTTTCTTTGATGTTAGGCCCTTACCAGCCACACATATAGCATGTAGGGGGTGGGTGGGGGTGGCTTCTTGAAAATGGTCTTATGGGCCCAATAGGGAGGCCTGGTGGGCCTGGTGGGCAACGTTTGATCTGTGGGCTGGATAAATAGCTTAATTTTGTAGTTGTTGGAAAAATGGAAATATCTACTGCAGTTGATTAATTTTAAAAACCATTAGCTTCAAAATAATTGATGCACATACCTTGGTTAGTATGCAGAAACAGTGTCTTTGCATACTGATAAATCAGGTGCAATGTTTAATTTTTACTGAAGTTTAATAGAAAAAAAATTGTAGGGACCCAAGGAAGTCAAATAATTTACTAATATTTTCCTGTAAGCAGGTGTAATATGTCCCAGCTCCTGCCCACCTAGCAGTTTGAGTGCACGTCAAAGTGCAAGTAGATAAATAGGTACCACTCCGGCGGGAAGGTAAACGGCATTTCCGTGCATTGCTCTGGTTCGCCAGAAGCTTAGTCATGCTGACCACGTGACCCGGAAGCTGTACGCCGGCTCCCTAGGCCAGTAATGTGAGATGAGCGCTGCAACCCCAGAGTCGGACACGACTGGACCTAATGGTCAGAGATCCCTTTACCTTTAAGCATTTAAATAGGATCCTCTTTTGCTTGTTTAGTTAGAACAATGGCAAATTTTTAACGGGCAAAATCAGCACAGCAACCCTAATGTGGGGAGAGCTGTCATTTACTATGTTGTGTAAGGGGGGGATGCTTGAAACCTACAGAATCATGAAAATATGAGGAAGAGGACTGTGTGTCTGGTATATATCATGAGTGAAGACCACAGGAAAGGGTAATCCTTTATACAGATAAATCCTGGGCTGTTAATTTTGCTGACTGCACATATGAGAAAATAAACAATGAACTTTTTCCTAGCACCTGCCGTGATCCTCTCTTCTTTCATGTCCTCTAGTATAGCTCAAATAATTTAGAAAAATATGCAGGAAAAGAAAACAGAATGCTTTTGTATATACAGCAGGGAAGAACAGATAATATGAAGATTTGGAGAAGAAACAAAAAACTGGTGGGACACTTGTGTGCCCTGCAGACAGAAGCAACAACTTGGCCCAGCCTGCTATTTTGCTGAATACTGAACTTCAGGGCGACTCACCCTTTTGGGACCTAGGACACATTTGGAAATCTAAGAAACTGTTGTGGTCAAATTTCATAGGCAAATACTGTCAATGCTCAGAGCCTACCCCCCCCCCCAACAACAGTTAAAACACCTACACCCGCCAAACAAATACAACACAGACTAAAAGCAGACCAGCCTTAAAAAAAAACTTTACCCCAACCAAAGCAACCCCCCCAATCGATTAAAAAAATGGGAGGGGCAGGTAGCCTTGGTCAGCTTCTGCATTTCACCAATGGTTATAACTGTTGCAAGAAGTATGCGTAAGCTACCATGAGGTTATTATATGGAATGACTTCTTTAACGTTGGTTCTGAGTTTCCATATCATTAATTAACGTAAACCGTGGAACTGGTGTGTCCAACAGATGCAGCCATTGACATTTAACTGTTAAATGTTAACCTTTTATGGAAGTAAACTTGGGCACTGCCAGTGACAGGTCACCTTGTGGCATCTCTAGTTAAATTGATTTTAGGAAGAGGTCTTTCCAAGCACCTATTGCGTCAGAACCTGGGACGCCACATCTAGGCACGATAGATGAGTTGGCAAGATGGGAAAAGGACATAAGGCAGCTTCCATGTTCCTAAGATTTGTATTTCTCTATTTTTATCACTTTCAAGCCCCTGCCCATGAAAGTCACTTTTTATTTCATTAAAACCTTCTAACAGTTCAACTCCAATTTATATCACAAATGTATGCCTTTATGTTCATTTTATCTACTATATAGTACAATACCTCTATGTGTGGACACACTCTCATATACTTACCATAGGTAGATCTTTGAGGATTTGTATACCATCTCCTGGGCCCATGTGTGCTATGTGGTTAAAGTAGTTGGATTAGAAATTAATTTATTTCTCATTTCTGGATCTGTAGCATCTCCCTGCAAGAGAGGATAGCCAGGTCAGGTATTTTGTCCATGAGGATATTCGTAAAAATGGTGAAATATATATTTACATACATATTCATATAAGTACTTTAAAACATAAATAAAAAAAAATATCTGGCCAGGTTTCAAAGGAGGGCAACTTAACTTATGGTGTTGATTCTATGCCAGCTCTCAGCCTGATGAAAGGGGAAAGGGTCGGGAAGAACAGAAGTTGGTTTTAAAGCCTTAAAAGCCCATGCCCGTAAAAAAGTCCATAGGGCTACTGAGACTCAGAGAGGGAGTTGAGACAACATTCAAGAAAGGTGCAGTTGCGGGTTCAGTGGTGACCTGGCACTGCAAGGATGGAGGCAGAGGTGAAGGACAGAAGAAAAAAGAAGAAGAAGAATTAGAAGAATATTGCACTACCCTTCATATTTAACTGTCACAATAACTTTAAGAGTTTGTAAAGGAAGGTGCCACTCTATTGCAGGATACAA
This sequence comes from Lacerta agilis, assembly GCF_009819535.1. Classification (NCBI taxonomy): domain Eukaryota; kingdom Metazoa; phylum Chordata; class Lepidosauria; order Squamata; family Lacertidae; genus Lacerta; species Lacerta agilis. The sequence continues at coordinate 87,875,741 of NC_046314.1, read as the reverse complement.
AGTAAATGCTTTAAGAGTTCTCTGCATCTTTGAAAATTAGCCAATCCTACAATAAGTGCTGCTATAATAGTTTTACAGAAAGAAAAGCAGATCTGGCTACCTTTACCAGTGAAAAGCAATTTGTGAACAAGTTCCGTTCTTTACTATGTCTTTCCTGCAGTATATGTAAACTTCTATGGATGGAAAGAACACTTGGCCAGAAACACTGAAATATCAGTCCTGTGCTTACTGAAAACATTTTTCTTAATATTCGAAAGGTTTGTAGTTTTTTCATATACCCCAAGACACCATTTTGCAAGGTGAGCCATTTGTTACATAGAAGCCACACAATTAAATAAATAACATCTAAATATTGGAGGAATGTTACAGAGTATGGGATGAGCATTGCCAAAAGTACAACAGCAAGTACTAGACTTTGAAAGTAATATGTATGCATAATTAGCAATGTAATCCTCTTTTGTAAAAAATTTTATTATCAGTCTTCATATATACAGTATATGCACACACACACACGCAAATGTACATATATACAGTACATGGAGGCATGCATTCAGAAAATTACAGTAATTGTTTTGCACAAGGATTTAATTTTAAATGGACTAAAAATTTTAGATTGGTGTTTATACAAGTATATACAAAGAATAAATGTAAGGGAAGAGAAACAAATGTCTGTTCTAACAAACAAGAAAACTACATTGACAGCAGACAAACAAGTCTTCAGGGCCTACAGGCATGTACAGAAGACAAGTACAGGTTGAATACCGACCTCCTCTGTTGCATCCTCTCCTCCTCAGGCACTCTGAATGAGTAACGGCGTTTATTGTTGATATTTCGGACCATTTGCTTCCGGCTGTTATCGGATGTCTCAGGAACCACCAGCTCATCACCCTCTAGGAAAGATGCACAAAACCAAACAGGTTCCATATTAAGTTAATAATAAAATGGTTAAAGTGTATTAACCAATGTATTTTCCCTATTCTGGGTTTTTATCTAAACAGAGCCCCTGGGAAATTATATAAACCAACACAAAAATAATATAGGAAGAAGAAACTGTAAAACACTATTTCTGTGACTGTGATCCAACGCTAACTGTGTATCACATGCAAACATGCTTTTAAAAAGTTATGGCGCTTGCCACCCACCTTTTAAAGCTTTTTTTGGGGGGGGGGGCGGTTTTGAGACAATAAGTACAAAGGGAGGAGGGTGGTTAACCTGTTTCCTTCCTACTGCTTCTCCAACTCCAAACTTGTACTATTATATCCTTCTTGCTTTTCAAATAGTTTTCATTTTATTTTTATATAGCTTTATTCTTTTTTCTAACCTGCTCTAGGATTAAATAACTGATCCTAGGTTCTGTAAATAAATAACCTACTTTCTGATACTAGGAACATACACTCAATATTCTATAAACACTCAATACTCTAAAACATTTATAAAGAAAAATATATTCATTTATTGTGATAATGTAATCTTCACATTTCACTCAGGACAGGAAGTGGTAAATATATATGCTAACATAATTTCTAATCTTTTGTTCCCTCTTCTCACTGTTATTTACAGTGCAGGTCTTAAACGTCAATGGTGACTATACCGATTGGACTAAGTTTTACCAACCCAAATAAACATATATATTATTACAACTCGTGTTGTGATCAAGGACTGGGTTTTTCAAAAAGCGTAGTTATGTTTGTGATTTTATTGTATTTATGCAGGTGTTATTGTTAACTGCTTCAGGAGACTTCCCCGCCCCACGCAAAAAATTATTCTGTAAGTTTGAGAAAATAGCAATAAATTTTTCCATTTTCTTTATGGAAAAATAAGCAGAACCTAAAACATCTACGAATCACAAGTGGTAGGCCAGAATAAAATAACAATAGATTTTCAAGTCAGTTATGCTGCTGTACTAGAGTCTCCATAGTTTCCCAGCTATTTAGGGCACACGGTACAATAACTTTTTCATAATTTTGTTATTAACTCTGAGAGAATGAGTGTCTTTGTCAGACTACAGCTGAAATGTTTGTGAGGCCAACCAAAATGTCTTATACGAGACTGAATCAACAATGATACACAATATTTAATGGGATGGGGATCCTGTGACCCTCCAGGTGTTGTTGGGCTTTAACTCCCATCAGCATAGCCATTGGTCAGGGATGATGGGAACAGTAGTCCAGCAATGTGAGAAGAGCCACAGGTTCCATATCCCTGGGTTATATCAATACATTAATGTAGCGAGGAATCTTCTTTCACCCACCTGCCATCTTGTTTTTGAAATATATTAACCTCACTGTTTCTAGTCCAAGGACATTCAGCGATCCTTCTGTGTTCAAAGGACGTACCTGAAAGCACATGTGTAGCTTAGTAGGAATTGGCTTTAGTAAAATATTTCTCAAACTCAAAGGCTAATGATGCAGAACAATAATTAATAGTCTTAAAAAAAAAACCTGAAACTGATTAGAGAATCGGTGTTAAAACCTTTGACAAAAACCTGGAGTCATTTTACCTAAGATCTGAGATATTGTATAATTTTTTTATTTTTATTTGTTCATAATATTAAACAGACGTTCGCAAGGCATTTTTCAATAGAGGAAATGATGCAGTACAGATAAAAAAAGCAAGAAATTAAAACACAATGATCAGCTAAAGCCTTACATGTGATCATGCAATAATTCTCAATATAATAATTTTAAAAATTACTGGTGCATGAGAATTTTGGGGGGGAAGGAATTGTATTGCATAACAAATGATAAATGCAGATAGGGAATTCTTTTATAAGTTGCATTGATTGAATATGCTAACAGGTTGAAACACTCTTTACTCTTGTTGGAATCTATCCTATGGAATGGTTTGATCTTCAGTATCATTTGCTATTTACCTTCTTGAGGGGGATAGTCTGAATCCACTCCATGGAGTTCACATCAAATATATCAACGGCATTTTCACTATATACTGAGAGGTATGGGGCATTGTAACCTGGGGAGAAGTAAAATACAAGTCTGAGTAACAGATTGTGTTGAAGGTTAGAAGAGAGTTACTTCTCAATATACAGACTCTGTAGACAGCTTAACAGTAATCCTCTCTTTATTATCCTAATGATTGTGTCGAAAATGGTAAGATTTATTTTATTTTTGATTGTGAAAAAAGGATCTTTGATTATTACTGGGAAGCAAGACAATATTTACTAATCACATTCCTTCTTGTTTAATATTCATCTCAATTTCCCAGCTATTCATAGCATTTTGAACTGGTCATTTGCCTCAGATGGGGAGGACTCACCTTAGTTCTGTGACTGCAAGATGTTTCAAACTTATTTTATTTTATTTTTTAATTGTTACAGGTAGGTAGCCATGTTGGTCTGCCATAGTCAAAACAACAACAACAAAAAAACAAAACCTTCCAGTAGCACCTTAGAGACCAACTAAGTTTGTTCTTGGTATGAGCTTTCGTGTGCATGCATATCTGAAGACGTGTGCATGCACACAAAAGCTCATACCAAGAACAAATTTAGTTGGTCTCTAAGGTGCTACTGGAAGGATTTGTTTAATTTTTAATTTTGTTTTTAATTGTTGTAACTCACCCTGGAACCTTAGGTTGAAGAGTGGATAATTCTAGAAAGCAGGGTCTTGCAACAAACATTACAAGTGTATTTTAAAATCTGGGTCTGTGAATATACTTTCCGGGTGTAAAAAATGAACTGTACAGTATAATGTCAAAGGACCCACAGTTGTTAAGGTTCCCATTAACCTTGGTATACTACTGGTGAGAAACAGTGCTACTGGTAGTGGATGCTCTTGCCTAGCAGTAAAGTATGCCTAATACCAGGGGGGACTGTTTTATGTGTATGGTGCCATTTGCTTATTACCAATCATACCAAGCAGCTTTAGTCATGACAACTACAAGCCAGTGCTATGAACAGGACTATTTATGCTAGATACATAGTTCTAGAAGCAACACACAGCCATATTCTGCCATGAGACTCTTAATCTCAGGGTTGTGGGTTTGAGGCCCACATTGGGCAAAAGATTCCTTCATCTCAGGGGGTTGGACTAGATGACCCTCGTGATCTCTTCCAACACTACAATTCTATGATTCAATGATCTGGCAAGGTGTGGCACTTGCCTTCCAATGCAGAATCAAAAAACATAATCTGAAGTGGGTTTCTGACTCTGCTTTGGAGGACAACTGCTAACCATGGCCTGCCAAATGAAACACTGTGAGTGGCATTCAACTAAATCTACTTAAAGTGGACCCACAAAAATTATTGTTCCTAACTTAGCCGTGTTTATTAATTTCACTGGATCTACTCTAAGTATAACCAAATTGAATGCAACCCAGAGTTAAACTACAATTAACGATGAACAGAAAATGGAGAGAGAATCCATTGTGGGAGGGAGAGAATGGTAAGGAAGAATGTGTACATCTGTGTCTTGTTTATGACAACATGGCATTATTTTAAAAAAGCTCTTTCTTACAAATGTCTTTTGTGCATCATGTCCCCATGTAGCCTGTTGATGATGCCATCTTACAGAAAAAGAAGGGAGTAACTACCTGAATATTATCCCAATGTTGCATGTGTTCTCTCAAACCAGGAGGAGAAATGAGGCTACTGTGAACATAATGACAGGAACTTACAGGAAGAGGAAGGAGTTGCAGGCCACATCAGTTCCTGTTGCCTTGATCTTCGACCTTGGCAGTCGACATAAACCCCCACGCTGCTAAAACACAGCAGGTATTCCTTATTCGAGATCTCAACTGCACAGATGGCATCAGTTGGTTGCTGTGCAATGAACGACAGTGTGTGATCATCTGGGTGAAGCAAACTATGTGGGTTTCCTTCTCCATGCAAAGGGTATTTTAAGAATCCTGACTGGTAGCCCACACAGAGCCGCTCACTAAAGATTGCCATCCACTGGACATTCCCAGCCACTTGGATCTCTTTAATCTTTTTGTGTCGTGTCTTGCTGTGATTTAGTTCATAGCAGAGGACCTGTCTTTTCATTGCCACACACAGGCAGGTAAGGGCTCCATGGCGCACTTGCCCAGAAACTATCGTCTGGCAACCTTTAGTCTCTGCCAGTTTATAAAAATCAGTCTCTCGTCCATCCAAGGCTGTCATAGGGAATAGCCGTACATGACGGTTTCGTCCTGAGATCACTGCAATTAGCTGCTCATTTGGGATGAGCTCAATCTGATGCACTTTCTTATTGTCACCGACACGAATTATCTCTGCAAAAAATAAACACTTGTTAGTACCCATGCAAACAAGCAGTTCTTCCTTTGAATTTTTATCTTGTGCTAAAGCCCCAATACAAACTATTGCTTGTGTTGTTTATTTCTCTCTCTCATTTTGCTGGAACTGTATGAAGACAGACATGGTGTTTTTCTCAAGCCACCATAGTCTCATTTTCTTACAACTTATTTCTTATGGCTTTAACAATATTTTTTTGCTTCAATCCCTATTGCTGGGGTATGTTATGCCTCACTTGCCATAATCAAGGGGTAGGGAATCTTTTTTTTTTTTTAGTTGAGAGCCTGCATTCCCTCATGGGTAATCTTGTAATGGGCCAGAACCTATGATGCAGAGAGATGCTAGGGTTCTGAGGACCCATGGGGTGAAGCTTCATCCCTTGCATTTGCAGGTAGCCATGGAGAGCATTAATCTTATTTATCCCAATTCAGGAAGTAGTTATTGAGTCTGGGTTCCAGTCCGCCAACACAGCACAGATTGAAAGGCTTTCTTGGTAGGCGGAAAGAACTGAGAACAGTTTGACTTGTCAACTTCACAATCATGAACTAATAAAAGACGGCACTAGAAGGAGTTGACAGAACAAAATGTGCAGTTTATTATTTCAACCCCCGACATTTCAAACATAAGCCATGTTCCCTTACCATCCTTGGTGACATGAACCACAAATAACCCTTCTTCATTGCCCAGAGCTATTCTTTCGTGATCTGTAGCAGTTAAAAGAAAGGAAGAGGGTGGGTGGGGAGGAAATCCAATTGGAGGCACATGGCTAATAAGGAAGACAAATGATAATCAGATAGCGGATCAACAGGCTAATGATTAGAAAAGAATACTTACCATTCACTTCCATATATCACTTTTAAGAATTAAAAACAACATTTCCCCCCAATTTCCTAGTGTAATAGAAACACTGTAAGCACACTTAGAACCCACAGCAGTGCTGCTATAGAGGGTTAGGATTAAGTGCAGGTGTCCCTCTACAAGGTGGGATCTGTGGCTGTTGAGGTTCCTGCTGTGCCCACTGAAAGAACAGGCAGGCGAGAAACTATTGCTGGTGGTGTGCCATGAAACAGGCAATTTCTTTTGAGGGAGTGGGGATTTATCCATTGGATCCTAAGCCAGACCATTTTCTGGAGAGGGAACTGGTATCTGGCCTACTCTGCTGTACTAGCTGGCATAGCAAAAAAGAAAAAAAGGGGGGGGGGGAAGCACCCACCCAACTTCCATTAAGGTAGTAAAAGGTAAAGGGACCCCTGACCATTAGGTTGAGTCGCAGAAGACTCTGGGTTGCGGTGCTCATCTCGCTTTACTGGCCAAGGGAGCCGGCGTACAACTTCTGGGTCATGTGGCCAACATGACTAAGCTGCTTCTGGTGAACCAGAGCAGCGCACGGAAACACCGCTTACCTTCCTGCCGGAGCGATACCTATTTATCTACTTGCACTTTGACGTGCCTTCGAACTGCTAGGTTGGCAGGAGCTGGGACTGAGCAACGGGAGCTCACCCTGTTGCGGGGATTTGAACCGCTGACCTTCTGATCTGCAAGAGCGCCACCCGCGTCCCTTAGCGCCACCCGCATCCCATTAAGGTAGAGTCAAGTATTATTGTGGGGTTATCAAGCACATACCTATGATGGCTGCCGCCTGGGTGGTTTTAATGAGGGGCAAGGTGCTGTCATAGGCCTCTTTGGGAACATAGACTGAACGATCTTTGAGCTTGTTCTTCTTTAAAATCCTGTGTAGTTCATTTAGGACTCCTACCCACTTGCTCTTTTCATTCTCGCTGTCAGCCAGGATCAGGATTGAACACTTGTTACTGCATGCTGATAGCTGGGAAGCTGTAACCTGGAAAAGTGAAAGACATGTGTGTTTTTGTGCAATGTAAAAGACAGCACACATGAGGTGGAGAGGAAGGAGATAAAAATTCAAAAGAAACCAATGCACAGAAAAACAGATGCCTTGACATTTATGATCTGTTGAATATAATCTGTGCCTTGCTTGTAGTCAATCAGTTGAGGAACTCAGCATTATAGACACATTTCAAGGTGAATTAGCGAGAGTTAGTGTGGCATTGCATATAGAGTGGTGGACTTGGTTTGGGAAGTTCAAATCTCTGCTTAAGTAGTGTTGAAGCTCACTGGCTGATCTTGGCTCAGCCAGCCTCTCTCAACTTGGCTTATCTCACAGGGTTGTTGCAAGGCAAAAACGGGAAGGGCACAACCATGGATTGGATCCAAACTTTGCCTCCCATGAATAGAAGTGGTCCTGTTTTCTGAGAAAGTCTTCTGTCACAGTGGACACATCTTGCTGATGAGACAGGCAATTTTTGTTTCTCTCTCCCCCCCAGCATCCCCCTATGCCACCCAAAAATCTGCTTCGTATGGTCTTGATATCCTTTGGAATAGTGTGGAAGGTGGTGCCTGGGGCAGCAGGGGGAAGGGAAAGGCAAGCAAAATTACCCCCCTCATTCTCTTCTATCCGTGAGAACGTACTGAGCTTCTAGTGGCAAAATTTGCTGGGATAAAAATTCAACTGAAAAAATTAATCGATAACTATCAGGCAAAGCTTTCCATTTATTCTAAGTTAAATGTTTGTTCCCTTCAGACTAGCTCAGGGACAGTACCATTTCATAGACCATTAAAAATTAGTATGTTGTGACATTTTCATACTTCCTCCTAGTGTACAGGGTTTGGATGAAAAAGAAATGAAATTTCAAGGAGCACTTGAAACCACAAAGAACGACAAAGGTATTTTTTCATAATAAAGGAAATGGAAATAAAAATTAAACAACAGTATTATTTTTTTTTTAAAAATTAAACAACAGTATTGACTCCATTGTACTTATAAGCAACAGATTTCAACTTTAACATGTATTACTTACTCTAAAGATACAGGGAATATCTTTTCTATTTGCATGGATGACATCAGAAGCCAAGACAGAACTCACTGAGAATTCTTCATCCCTTTTTGAAAAACAACAATGCAAAAAATGTTTATCAGCAAACTGAAGTGCACTTCTTTTATAATTAACTTTTGAACATTATCTATTCAAATTATAGTGGAATTGCTATCAACACATAATGCTTTTTAACTTAAAAAGGTAACCTCAAGTCATTTAGGAGGAGAATGACCACCAATTTCATTTCTTTTATTTTTACAGTTGTTATTTCTGTAGAATATATTCTTTTCTACTGTCCATTGTACATGCAGCTACGCAAACGCGTGCTATCTGCTTTTTTGGGTAGTCTAACATCATGGCACAATGAAAATATCAGATTTTATCTGTCTGACATTAACCTGGAAGTAACTGCAAGGGTGGCTGAGGTTTTGTCAATAGTGTCTCTTAGAGTGGCGAAGGGCACTATTTAGTGGGAAGAAACTCCAATGAAAATCCTTTTTCTTACATTTTTTTTTAAATTTTACATATGGATGTTTTATGATGGCCTATATTCGTAATGCCTAATAAAGGATTGGTGAAGAAGGGTTATTTCTTAGACATGGAAGCTTCCATAGATTGAATTCTCTACAGTGTGAGTTATAATTGGTAGCACTTGCAGTCTCTTACATTAAAAAAAGACACTTCCTACCTCATATCAAGAACCTGACTCACTACCACACTGGGCTGGGATGCTTTTCCTTCTGCAATATCATAAAGGAAGAGCTTGAAGTCACAGACAACAGACAGAGCTCTTTGCCAGCCTTTCTTCACTCCAGCTGGTTTTGGGACCTGTAACAAAATGAATGGTACTGATATTCAAATGTAAAGAACGAAATGTAAAAACAAATAAATATATCGTTCCATTAATTAGTTCTTAGAAATGCCCTGTATATTCTCAATGTATAACCAGCAGGTCATTCAAGAGCATGCCTGCATTGCAAAACCAAACGGGTTTAATTACTGTGGCTTTCTACAAGAAACTCTATGAGGTTGCTGAGAATTCTTTGTCAAGAGATCCTTTGCCCTTTCTCAGAACTGCGGCTTCTGCAGTTCCTTTGGGAAATACCACGACAGTCAAATCAGAATAGGTTTGTAGTGTACATCTTTTTACATGAGTCAAAAGTCTGAAGAAACCTCCACGCTTGCATGCAGAAGGGCAGGCCTCTTTGCAAACATGCCCTTACTGCAAACTTATTTCAGCTCAGTCAAATGACCTAGTTACACCACTCTTTTCACTGGTCGTGTGCCAAACTCTATTTTTTAAAGGCTTGTTTTCACTCTGTCAGGCCCGGCCTCGCTTGGTTGACAGTAGCCCTGCTCCTGAAAGCAGTCTGGAATAGGGTAAATTACACCAGCATAATCCACTCCTGTGTATATGGCCTCTTACAATTTGGATAGCTGAAGAAATGTTTAGTGCGCATTATACTTAGCTCGAAGTAATAATATGCAATAAAAATGTGGGGATGGTAAAGTTTTGAACAGAGTAGTTCTTTTCTTATTCACACACTCAGAAAAAAATATTATATAGAAAATGAAAAGCCAAAATGATCGTCATTTCAATATAAACCAAGCTGTTCGATGCTGCATTATAAATTATTGTAAGAAAACCACTATCAGACCATGACATTCAGTGTTGCTATACTTACTCGGACATGGCCTTCGTAAGCCGTTCCTATGCCTTTCTGTGGATCAATACCCAAAGGACCCTTTGTCTGTTCAGGTGGAATTGGACACACCGCTGGTGCCTTGTCTGCACAGGTCACATGGCATGAAAATCCACACACTGGGAGAAAATATAGAATTCAATCAAAATATGCATTTCTCATTACTGAATGTGTAACAGATTAATCTAGTAACATATGAAAGTCATTAACACTTCTCATGTCAATCTTTAGTTACTTTTGCAATATCTGAGTTTGGATCAGTTCCAGAACTAAACAAAAACAAGTAAATAAATATTCTTTTTCAAACTGGTGTGGACTGTTCTTGCTTCCAAAAATTTAATAATCAACAGAATAATACAATGAAGTGATAATTTGCTAGATAAGATGGTAAGTCAATCTTACCTTCACAGGTACAGCCCTGTCTTATTAAGCCAACCATCAAAGATGTGCACTGATTGCATTTGGTAGGGGTATTAAAGGATTTCACTACAAACTGATGGGCCTTCGGCTGTGGAATAAATAAAAACAGAAAAAGCTTAGATGACAGGTACTTTGCTCTCCAAAGATTACTCTTAAATACAAATGCTACATGTTAAATTAATGGCCTGGTTTGCTGTGCTGATAAAAACCAGGAAGGTTTTTTTGTTGTTGTTTTGTTTTGTTCGGTAATACAAATTCCAGACTGTTCCCATGTCTAAAAATAGCCAAAGCATTATTGATTACTGTTCAGAGAATAAAATTGGCAGTCTAAAGAAAGCTGACCCATGTTTCAGCAGTCATGTCAGCTGTCTCTTTGAAAAGGACACTATCAAAGTTAAAATCATAAATGTAAAGTACTATTAAACATCTGTGCATTAACAAAAAGGGGGAAAAAAGAAATATTAAAGAAAACCCTCTTTTGTATAAGCAGATAAATTTACAGAAATGAAACAGGTGAAAGAGTCATCCTGTGTTTAAAGATACAGATGTTTATTTATTTTCTGTTAAGAGACAGACAGCTCTGCAATCTCAATGTTCAAATATCTAAGGTAAGATTGCACAGAACCAAAATTTTGAAGTTTTGCTTCCCTTAGCTATGAAGACCATTTTGTGATAAACACACTTTTCTCATCACATTAAAGTGATGATATCGGTGTTGTGAACCAGATGATTCATAAACATCCCCAGGAAACTACATGGGAAGGGCTTCAATGTTGCACTTCTGAATGATTGTTATTATGATTATGATTAATAACAATAACACTGCTGTTAACTGTTGCAAGTACTTCTTATGGTACCTTTGGCACAGAGAGTCCTGAACCAATATATGGTGACCTCATGGTTGGTGTGTGAACCGGACGCAGAGGATGATCTGAAACCTGAACATATATATGTTGAGAATTACTTAAGGTGAAAAAAGCACACCATTAAAAGGCCTTTCACAAACATAAACTTCAGCAAAAAGAGTACAAGAACTAAAGGAGGCAAATAAATGAATGATTGTACAAGTAACATGCCCATCACCTTGCTACCTAGCAAAATATTTAAACATCTTTTAAGTTCTCATTTACAACCTTGAGGTTAGCTATGCTGACAATTGACAATTGCATTTTACTTAATGATGTGTTTCAATGCTCATTGATTTAGCAAAGATAATTCCCGAATGTAAAACTTTCACCTTACAGCAACAACAAAAATGTATAATCTTTCTTTCCTTTGGTTTTGTAAATCAATAACATGAAGTCCAGTATGCTAGCTTCCTATGATTTTGGAAAGCTGTGATATTTTGCATCCATAAAGCAATTTTGGGAATTATTCTTTTGGGTGCACACCAGTAAAAAATGTCTCATTTTATCAGAAAATGACATCTGTGATCCATGTGGTTTGTTAGAGGTCAATGCAGGGAGATGGATATTCTAAGGAAATGCCCCCCCTAAGCTAGCATGCTACTGATTAAATGAAGTAGAACACCTCTGCATCAATAGTGAATTCATAGTTGTACCATAGTTCTACTGCTAACTACCAAAAAATGAAGGCCACTTGCATTGCAAAAAATCTATCTAAAACATCTTGACGCAAATGCCCTTATAGGAGTGGCAGAAGAGTTTAGCAAAGTGTGACTAATGATAATGGCTTTTGAAAAGAAAAAGATTATGTGTGGGGAAGATGAAGTTTTTTGCTGCATATTTCAACAAATGAGCGGGATAGCTGAGACACTAATACTTTTTATAAACTGGTTAAGCAATCTTAATGGTAGTTTGACAGCATCCAATCAGTTTGTAACAAATAGGTGGATTATGGCCGCATTGGTATGGACACTTACCTGGGAGTAAGTTCCACTGAACTTCTCTATAACCATGCTTAAGTTTGCAGTTAAGAATAGGAAAATAAACCCTGCACCCCTAATTTCAGGGGCTGCGTTGGTATGGCCACCTGTGGCCCTCCAGATGTTGTTGGACTCCCAATTCCCATTTGCTCCAGCCAACATAGCCCGTGTTCAGGGATGATAGGAGCTGCAGTTCAACAACATTTGGAAGGCCACACCTTAGCAATCCCTCCCTTATTTGAAAGGCTTAGTTGCATTTGAAAGTCAAAAAATGCAAGGAAGAATGGTTTTTTTTATTTTTTTGAAAAGCAAGAGTATCTGTCAGTTGCAGAGATGTTGTATGAACATTAAAACCCCAAGTAATTTCAACCAAAATAGAAACATAGTCCAGGAATATAAGGCCAATAAACAGCCACTTTGGCTTATCGAAGGGGTTTGAGCAACCCACAATTTTTTCCCTTTCCTTTTAAACCTGACGCCATCTCCATGCAACTATGCTGTATCATGAATTCTTTTCAAAATGTCTATAAGTTTCAAAAATACTTTTGCCACACAGGATAGGAGTCTGCTTATGGTTATAAAAACCCCATAGGCCTTTGGATCATGGCCTAAGTGTAGAACATGGTTGTAGGTTTCCAGAGGAACAATGCAATATAATGGGTTCAGATGGGACCCAAAAGGAACATACCAAGAAAATGTTGCAAAGATTATTTGGCAAGGTTCAGCAGCCCAGAAAAAAAAAATGGAAGCAGCAGCAAAAAGATGCAAAATGAACGAAGCAGCACTCAATCCTAGGTGAAGTTGAATATCTGAAAGGAAGCAGCGAGAGCACTTCACCTTACCAAACTTCGCTGGTAACATTTCCCGCCTGCTACTTGCTTTCTTAGGGCAATTTCCACACATTATTAAGATGGCTACAAACCCAAGCTTGCCAGGAAGTGTATATTCAATAGGGATCTGGATCAAATCCTCGCAGCCTAATTATTGTGTTTTGTACAATGTACAGTGGTACCTCGGTTTATGAACTTAATCTGTTCTGGAAGTCCGTTCTTAAACCGAAACCGTTCTTAAACCGAGGCGTGCTTTCCCTAACAAGGCCTCCTGCTGCAGGTTCCCTTGTATTCTTAGACCAAGGTAAAGTTCGCAAACCGGGACACTACTTCCGGTTTTGCGGAGTTTGTAAACCGAATAGTTCGTAAACAGGGCTTTTCTTAAACTGAGGTACCACTGTAGAAGTTTGTGCTGCATAATTTTTACATTTACAGGTACAGCAACACACATCTAAACAACGGCATGTGAACTGGTCCTTGGATATAGTTTCTAAGTCTAATTCAAATCAAACACTATTCAGGGCTATTTTGCCTCCTAATTCATTCCGAACCTATCCGACACTGTGGTGTGGGACAGACGAATCTTAAGCAAATGAGAGAGTACCTCAATTGGTTCAATGTCACTAGCTGTGGAAGGGGACCTAGATCTTGAATGAAGGTGACACTTGATATCTTCATCCCGCGAAGGCGTATTAGATAAGGTAAAATTTTCAACAGAATCAATCTAGAGAAACAACCAAGGAAAAGAAACAAGCAAAAGGAAGGGAAGAGGGAGGGGAAGAAAATTAAAAGCCACTTTTTTATTACGCACTATTTTTCTCAAAAACATAGAAATGCAAATAGGGAGCAGAATTTTTAAAAGGAATAAATAATAATTTGCCACTCAATTTGTAAATGTTTGAGCTAGGTTAACCTGCCTGCAATGGCAGCATAACACCAGTTTATCTGGCTTGTGCAGGGATCAATAAAGTCCACTCTAAGCATTTGTTGGCAGCTGGACAGGATAATCAATTTACATAAAATTAAGCCTGCAATAATGTTTGTGAGTCACTGAGTCACTTATTCTTTAATTTAAAACCCCCGAGATTTGGGTTCTTTCATGAATTGCAATGGATAGCAAAAAAAAAACAAAAAAAAAAACATTAAGGTGCTTCCCCACTGTTAATTTATATATAGATCGTTAAGGAACCATACCAATGAATTAAGCATAAGAATACATTATGATGATTATTAACGAGAAATTGCCCATCATGACATATGTACAAGCATACTATAACCGATGAGTTATACGTTTTTGCTTGATTTATAGTAGTCTGAAGTTTTCAACACTAAGTAAAAGAAGCTAGAATATATTTTGCATAATAAAAGAATCTCATAAAGGGTGAATATCAGAAGCAATATAATAGAAAAAAGATTCTGTTCTGCAGTGATGCCTTGATCTACATTTTCTAATTTCAATTATTTCTGTTATTGTAATTAGAAATTGTTTGATGGTTTAGGTGTTATGCAATATTTGATTTCATCTTGTTCTGTCAATATTCATGTTAAAGATTGTATTAAACACAATGGGCTAAGTCTACATATTTTCTTACACTGCTATACTAGACATGGGTTTGCTTCCTTGAAAATATATTTGGGGGAAGACAGTTTTAATTAAACATCTAATTCCTTTATTTAGTTGAACTATAACTTTCTCATACAGGACTGGAGTGGCGCTGTGGTCTAAACAGAGCCTAGGGCTTGCCGATTGGAAGGTTGGTGGTTCGAATCCCCGTGACGGGGTGAGCTCCTGTTGCTTGGTCCCAGCTCCTGCCAACCTAGCAATTCGAAACCACGTCAAGTACAATTAGATATATAGGTACCACTCCGGTGGGAAGGTAAACGGTGTTTTCGTGCACTGCTCTGGTTCACCAGAAGCGGCTTAGTCATGCTGGCCACACGACCCGGAAGCTGTACGCCGGCTCCCTCGGCCAGTAAAGCGAGATGAGTGCCGCAACCCCAGAGTCATTCGCGACTGGACCTAACGGTCAGGGGTACCTTTACCTTTACAACTTTCTTATTAGTTACCAGCTCCCCCAACCTGCCCTGTCACCCCCTTCCCCATAGCATAGAGGTCAGTCCAAATATTACATTTTTCTGCAAAAAAAAAAATCTAGTCGCTTCAAATAAACCCATCAATTGCCCTTTTGGAAAACCCAACATCTTAGAATATTTTTGTTTGTAATGCAATTCACTATTTTGTTTTACCAAACTGTTGGGAGATTGCGTTGTCCCAGAGAGCACAAAAATTTAACTATTTTAATTACTACAGTGGACAGATCTGGGCTGTATATAATAATAATAATAATAATAATAATAATAATAATAATAATAATATACCCAGCCCATCTGGCTGGGTTTCCCCAGCCACTCTGGGTGGCTTCCAACAAAATATTAAAATACAATAGTGCATCAAACATTAAAAGCTTCCCTATACATTTGCCCCTTTAAAGATATTAGTAGATAACAGCTGCATGAGCAATCTTAATGTCTGATTTGCCTTTTCTTTCCTTTTTTTACATGTGTTTACACTGGGCAACTGTGACACAACCGCTGTTCGGTTCTTTTAAGAAATATGGGAACTATAAGTTGATAATACTGTAAGCAACCAAATGCTATACTGTAAACAATACACCAGCTTGCTATATATAAACTGTTTCAAGCAGTGCAGCAATCACTGGCAGAAATTCTTTTCTATGCCCAGCATTAAAAAAAAATGCATACCTCTCTGAATATCAGGAATTATGTTTTCTTTAGTTGATATATATAGATTACTGTACTAAAGAATGTACCGGTAGATTTGTTTCTACATTTTTTTGAAAATATTGCTTGCATATACTGGACATCTATTGGAGGAATTGTTGAAGCTCTTCCCATCTCCTCTGAGGGCTGCGCCTGACATTGTTCCCAGGGAAGCCTGCTGCTGCATACATACTTTGGCAAAACCTCACATTATCATATGCCTTATCTATGTGTCAGCATGGAGGAAATATAATCAGAGGATTTGCACATATCTGAGCCCCCCCCCCCCATTTTTTTTGGTGCTTTCCTTCATTCCTCCTCCCAAATAGGAACACAAAGGACAAGGGAAATGCAAAAGACTGGTTTGCACATGCTGCTTGCACCTTCTATGTACCGGTACATTTGTTCAAAAAACCAGAGCTTACAATACAGTCCAGAAAGTACCACTACACTCATACTGGTAGATCTACCCTAATCTATCCTAATCCGAGAGCAAAAGGCTACTGGGTGAAGAAGTCCCTCATCAAAGAGGGACCTAATGTAGGTGTGTGCAGTGTCCTGTACTGAGAACACACACTGCCTATCCAATTATCAGTTTTCTTAAGTTGCATAGTGCTTGTCACCTGTTAGAATAATAGAATGGTAGAGTGGGAAGGGATCCAAAGGGCCCTCTAGCACCCCCCCCCCCCACGCAATGCAGGAATGTTAGGTTGTGTGAATTGGCTTCTAGACTAGGTTGCGGTTTTGTTTTTTCTGCCCAATAAACAGACAACTAGAACTGAAAACACCATTAGTATCCTCGACAATAATCTGGGTGAGGCACCATTCTGCTTGCTCTCAGGTAGGGCCCATTGTGTTTAGGACAGAATCACAGCAATAGTAAGGATAACTGAAATTGATTACTGATTTTAAGTTCAGTGTCTCCTTATTAAAAAAATAATAATCAAATTAATCTAGCACGAAAAAACTTCTGTATTATCTTGTCTTGCTACCGGTGTTTCCTACAGGAAGCAGGGCAGACAAAGAAGTGGGTTTTAATTCTGTTTATAATCATGCACTGCAGCCTAATTAGTTTTAACGACTTCAGTTTACCGCCATCTTTTGTTTCTGACATTCGAGTGCCAAGAGTGCAACATTAAAAAACAAAAACGCCACACACATTCTCCAGAACTTTTACTTAAACAGTATTGAATGCAAGGAAAGTATAGAAGCAGCAGTAGCACAAGACAAGCAGCAAGATAAATATGCAAGGCATAAACAGCATCAACAAAAATGGTCTACATTAAACAAAGGAAAAAGCATGTGCATCGTAGGCAAAACTAAAAGGCCACACACAGCAAGACATCCTCTTACACGTCTGCCTTTGTGAGCTGGAATACAGGAAGGAGAGCGCTTTAACAAAGAAAGGAGGAGACTGTTAACAGAACGAAACAGAAAGCCACATAATCCAGATCCAAATTTCTATCACAAGACACATACAGTAATATATACAATACTTTGAATTGTGAAGACAGAGACATGTAATAGGGAATTCTTTTTTAAAAGGAAACCAGAAGAACTAAACACAGGAGAACAATTTTCCAAACTTGCATGTTCATAACAGCCACTTCTCTCACAACTATTTTAAGGGCTAAACTAAACAGAAAGTTAGTTAAATGCATCTTTGTATTTAATATGGGTTTTTTTTAAGTAAATAACATCAGCTGGGGAAGAGTGATAATTATCAGGTTTTTATCAGGCAGAGAGGCAATTTAACTCTTTCCTCTGTGATGCAATTCCTCTCCACTACTGTCAGCGGGAGAACTTCTCCCCAAAGCAAATCCTGATCTCCATGTGAGCGCCAAAAATGTTCCGCTTAAAATGCAGCTACAAACCATTCCTAATAAGTGCTCAGATCCTTAGAAATGCTCAAAGTCTTTCAACTCAAACTGATAAAAAGGTCATTTGGCATAGGCTTGAATAATTTGTGATCTGCTACATTACCTATACATTGTGGCTTGCTATGTCTTGGCAACCCCCCAGTTTTGCAATTTAAGGCCTTCCAGGTTTACTCAGTGGCCAGTGATATATAGCTTAATAGGTTACATTTGGCAGTTGTGTAGGCTTGACCTAGATGCTATACAGAAAGTTCATTGTGGCAAGACTACATCTGCAAGGCTATGGAAATGACTGAGCATGATCTGACTCCACGTAGGAAATCAATTCAGGAACACAAGGAATACTGTTACTTACCAGTAATGAAAGTTTTTTGACACATGACCTATATTCACATTTAGGGGTCCCCTAAGCGAAGTGTGTAAATGGTAGGGCTGCCAGCATACAAACTACTCTGCCCCTTCATTTCCCCCGTAAAATGTGCCATAAGGTACTGGTAAAGTAGGAAGGAAGGAAGGCTCTGGTAATACTTCAGTTCCTTCCAACTTCTTCACTAAGCTTTTGTTTTAACTTGATCAAGAAGGAAAGATGGATACACAAGGATGTATGCAATTACTGGGAAACAGCTCTGCATTCCTCAGGTGATGCTCCTCACCTACGGAAGACAAGGCAGCAATTCTTTGCAAAGAAAGGTAATATGGTGAACTAACTGAAAGCTGAACCATAAAAACATTTCAACATTTCAATGGTCTAATTATAAAAATAAAATAAAATAATATTTTTTCAAATATTATATTGCTACTGAGAGTCAGGATGGTGTAGGGCAGGAGAGTCAGAGGTTAAAATTCCCCTTAAGCCATGAAGCTGAGTGTCATGGCCCACCCTGAGGACTCTGGTGAGGACCATGAGTACAAGAAAGAGGCCATGAATCAGAGCTCTCCCACTCAAGCCCCCAACTTGGAGCTGGGCCCTTCTGTTGAAAATCTTCCTCAAAGTTTTGCAGGCTCCCTCCACCTTGGCTCAGAGGGAGGAGGCAGGACACTGAATGCCGGGGAGACCCCTTCAATGGTGGTAGAGAGAGGGAGCACCATGGCACAGTCCGAGGTGTCAAAGGAGGAGGAAATGCGGGCATTGTCTCAAAAGAAGCAGCCCCAGCCCCCCAGAAGGTGCATTTTCGAATCAGGTGCATTTATGAACTTTGCTTTCAACAGTTTTTTGTTTTTTTAAAGGGAGAGGGCATTTAGAACAAATTTTTTAAATCTATAATAGAGGGCAACTTAACTGTATCTGCTATCTTTGTTAATAGAATCATATTGGAGTGGTTTGGGCAAAGTGAAGACAGCTACTGTTAAAAATTAGCACTGCTTAAAAATGTTAAGGATGATCTGGCAGTTTTACTATAGGAGCATAAACTTTGTCATATGATCATAAACCTACTGATGGTTGAGAAACATTTTACTTTTCTTGCCCTACTATTATTTCTTATAGAACATGACGGAAAGCATCTTAAATTTATAAAAAATATGCTGGTTCAAATTTCCCTTTCTCATGAGGGGATCTCAGCTCAAGACACCCCAGGACTCTTCTATTAATGTAACTTTCATTCCAAGGACAGTCTTCAACGATTATTGCACACCTTCCTGGCCTCCTTTTTTTCTTCTTAAATGAATTTGACCTGCCTGTATCCAAAGTATGAAATCAGCAGTCTGAGGACTTCTGCTTACTGTGATATATTTGTAGGGCAAGAGTGAAGGATGATGGTTCTATATGACCGTATATGTGTGCATGGACATACTGATAGACCCAGGAACTATTGAGGCTGAGTTGGTGGGTATCTGACTAGGGAAGGGGAATGGTTTGAGAGGAATCTTTCTAATTGTAGATATTTTGATACTTGCATTGAACTGCACTGAACCAATTTTATTGACTTAATTGTATTGAATTATGGAATAATGACAATATGCACATCTTTTGAAAAAGCAAACTTAGTGAACTTGTGCTGCTGTCACCGACGATAATCAAGAAACCTACTCCTGGTCATGAATGATATGGGAAGTATGGAGAATGTGATAGCCAGGTCCTCGTTAAATGCAAGTTCTAATTTTGGAAATAATCGAATCACTCTAGCCCCTTCTTCATTTTACACCACCTTCACCTTGTGGTGGAGGGGAGGAGGGGGAAACCTAAATTCGTACAGCACAACATTCTTTATACCGGTAACTGGGAATGGACAGGGTCACTTAGTATTTTCAGAAAGCTACAACGGTGGAAAATGTTTATTTGAAGTAAAGCATAACTTAGAATGTTGTTGAAGAAGATGGGCTAACTGTGCAGCAGGTCCTCAGTAAGCTACCTCTGGAAGAAGACAACATGTAATGCAACAGCACCAATGACTCATTTTCACAGTGGGATATTTGTTCTCCTTCCATCTGCAGTCTACTGTTAAGTGCAGCTGCGAACCTAGACATTTATCTTTCCCTAGTAAAAATTGAAAAATTATATGCTCCCTTGTTAGCCTAATAATTAAAGTAAGCTGCAATTGTTCAGTTTTGTTTAAGTATATAAATTACTTGCCTGGGAGAAACACAAACTTGTGTATTGTGTGTAACAGAACAAATGCAAAGGTTGCAAAGATGGGGCGGTGCTCCCTGAAAAGGATCAGGTAAAGTGACCTCTGTGGCTTGAAGCACCTTTCAATAGCTGTGGTGACTTCACCCAGATGGAGTTAGCTTGGCTACAGTTAGCCATTGCCAGGGACTGGCTGGACACTGAGGGGTGGTGGCTGGGTACTGATGAGTGGGCACTGGGAGAAGCGAGATTGGAGACTGACTTGGAAGAAGGGGTCTGTGATCTGGGGGAGCCTGTAACAGCCAATTCTATTATTCATAAAGGGGCTGTTTTAAATCTCAGTATGTGGAGACTTCTCCTTCACAGTAAGCAGTTTGTCTGAAGCGGGTAGAAGCCTAGCATTACCATGATGCACAAATCCACGGACCATTCATCTACAGCCCCCTTAAATGTATTTACTACCAAAAGTCTCTTAATAAAAGCAGACAATGCATCCCAATTCTTGAAATCAGCACAAATTAATTTCCATTTTATGATTGCAGCATGCATATGAAGGAAAGAACACATCCCGCTAGTCAGTGCCCTTGTTTGTACATAACTCTGAGCCAAACCATAGCTTAGCACAGTTGAGTAAAAGGTGCAGGAAAACCTTGGTTGCAGCTCATCATTTGCCAGGAGAGAGCTAAACCACAAGCATGCTAAGCCAAATCACAGCCTAGCTTAGAGAATCACAGCAACAAAATACCTGAGGAGGTGAAAAGCAGCCGTGATCTCCTTTCCACATACTTGTTTGTTCATGCTATGCCATGGTTTGGCTTAGCGTGATGTGTTAACAAGGCCAATATCTCCATTAGCTAACTCTTCAGCAGCTACAATCTTCTGAAAACTCGAGCTGTGTGGTAAATTTCATCAGTGTGCTTGGCAAATTAGTTAAGCTACTGTGAACATAGAACTATTGTTGTGTAAATATGTGCAAATATATGCACAATGCTGTTATTATAGTTGATATCAATTAAACAAGAACTTATAATGAAGGCAAGTAGGATCTTTGATTTGGAGTGAGGTGGGAGTGGAGTTATGCTACAAAAGGGTCATTTTTTCTTTTTTAAAAAGGATTTTAAATACAAGGAAGTGCTAGTTCTAATGTTGCAGATGTATACCGTTCAGAAACAAATGGTAAGCAACAGAAGAAAAAAAAACCTTTCTTACACTCATGTAAAATAGAGGTTTTGAAGCTGTGTTTTGGATCTATAACTAATCTATCATTTTTACACAAAAGATCTACTTTATATAGCTTGCAATCCTCTAAGCACTGTTGAATCAGAGTGCCTTTGAAATGTACTGAAGATAAAAATCCAATCTAAGGTTTGTATCCTACTAAGTCAAGAGTTGATCTAGGGAAATCAAATCAATGCACCTAAGTTAGTCAGGATTAACTGATGTCCACTGATTTCCACAGGTCTTCTCTAAGTATGACCTAGTTGGATAAAACCCTAAATCTTTAAATAGGACAGAAAAGTGCAGTGCTGAACTCTCAAGTCCATTTTAAAAGACAAATTCTTTTTTGCTCCTTGTTAATTCAGATAGTTGTCAAATACTTCAATGGTGAAAATCACAAGCACAATGATGACATCACAAGCACTAGAGCACAGTACTACTCACACCATAACTGGATGTATACTTGTGAAACATTTTTTATCAGAATATGAGTATTCACTGCACCCTCTTTACGTCACCATTCTCTATGGACTCCCATATTCAGTGGTAAGAATATTTTTTCTACCACATGGTTATATTTAATGCTTTTTAAAAGTAGCTGGGATTGCAGTTTAACGAACAAATAGGCAATTTTATAAAAAGAGTGAGCTATGTATATTCTAAGACAACATTCCTAGTCTTTAATTTATTGATCCACTACAAAAATCCTTGTAATAAAATAATGCAGTCAATTTGAAAAAACATCTATTAGCTGGTATAAAATCAGTTAGGTTAATAATTTTGTCAATGTCCAATATTAAAAAGTAAAATAAAAATGGATGGTGTTAAGAATCATAATGCTTAGTTGCTATCTGAAATTCAAAAGGTCTGCAAAAATCACTGATATGAAGGGAAAGAAACTGAGCAGAGGAAAGAAAACAGCCACAAAGCAAAGGAAGATAATACACTTACACTCACCCAAAACAAAAACCAAATTGCAGCAATATATTTTAAAGGTCAACTTCTGACCAGGCAATATCATTAACAGTGTAGCAAATATTAGGGCAGAGTGAGTGTGAGGCATCTCAGCTCCTTTTAATAGCAAAACAAAGCAACAGACACATACGCAAATTCATGCTATTAAAAAAAAGCTATATTGATAAATACTCAGGATTTAAACATATCAGGAGCACTAAAACCTTCTGTAGATTTTCATGCTCTTGATGGCACGGCTTGTTAAAGTGACTGCATTACTATTCAAATTTGCCAAATCAGTCTGATTTCTACTGAATAATTTGCTGTTTTGACTTACGTCATCCATAAAATCAATCAATGAGGATGATGAAGAAGAAAAGGAATCCTATTTTAACGTATAGAGCAGTAAAGAAACAGAAACAGATAGATGAAAACTTCTGTTTTGTGAAAATAACCAGCACCGCCATACTGTTGAGAAATCAAGTGAAGAAAGATTCCAAATGATTTACATTTTTTTTAGTATACCTTTTGAACAGCTTTTGTTAACTGACTATTATTCTACCTATATTACATAGTAGTTTAATTACATTAAAGACAGTGCAAGGGAACACAGGATTGTTAGGACAACAATATAGACTCTTTAGGTCTGCTGTACCTTTAGGAGAATTATGCAGATGTGGAATGTGCCATTAATTGTCACAATTTCTTAGTGGCAGGATTTTACTATCCAAACTAACAAAATGTCTGTGGCCATAAAGATGGGCTACATCTGTGTGACTGGGCAAGTGACGGCAACAACTTCCTTTTCCAGCTCCAACTTTTCTTCCATTTGCCCTTGCTTCCCCTCCCTCTCAATCAATTGGGACCTTCACCCCAGTCCACAATCTCATCTGTGTTCAGATCCCAGGTCCCTGCCTTTCCTCAGCCCCCTTTGCTTCATGCTGTGGTCATGTTAGTAAGGTATGTGCCCGATAGTGATAAAGCACAATGTGTAAACCATAGAACAAATCTTGGTTACAGCTCATGGCTTGCCTGGAGAGAGCTAAACCATGAGCTCAGGTTGGGACAACATGCTAAACCAAACTATGGCTTAGCAATGCAGCAGCATTACAGCTGTGATATTCTCTCTTGAGGGCTGATCTATTTGTGCTTAGCATGGTTTGGCTGCATATAACATGTGATCTTGGCCAATGTGTCTCTTTCCCCCCAAATTGAGTTCTGTTTCGCAGTTGTGCTTACAAGCCCTGTTTCATGCCCAATAAGCACAGGATGCCTTTGCCCGGCAGTGCTTTGGCCCATAGATTGCAGCAAAATACTGGGCAAGGTCTTGCCCAGTATCTTCCCTGTGTGATGGGCTCATGGGAAAAAGCTGTGCCATGAGCCCTTGCTGCAGAAAGGAGGGGGAAAGCCTAAGGCTGCTTCCCTTGGAGCTCACAGTCATTTTGCTTTGAGAGCTTCCTGCCCATCCACCCTCAGGTTAGAGCCTTAACTGAGCAATTTTGGGCTGGAAAGGAATTTCTCTCTCTCTCGATGTGATTGGCACTTGGTTGGGGTTTTTTCGCCTTTCCCTCAGTGAAATTATGGGTTTCCTTTATTAGGTGAAAGAACGTTGTTTGTATGAGGGTGGAAATGGCATTGGTCAGGATAAACATTGTACAGGGGGCCCCCACAAGGGGCCTGAGGGGAGGATTGACCATGGCAAACCCAAGTGTGGGTTTGGTATCTGCCTGGTTGGAATCTGCACCCTGGTCCACCAGTGAGACCTTGCTTGCTTGGCTTGCACCACAGCAAGGTTCAACACTGGCTGACTCCTGTCATACAGTTTTGGAGCGATCCAAACCCAGCGGATCCATTCCATCAACATGGGGCTTGTGGAATGATGAACTGATCCTGGGACCCAATGCCATGCCAACCCTTGCCCCGCCTGCTGGTGTCAATAAAGATTTGGCCTGATTTTATCCCATCACCATTGAACAGTCTGGTTATTTTGCTGCTCTCATGGGTCAGATAATGTGCCTGCCTGGGCAAATAATAGTTGTGGTAGTTGTTATAGTTGTGTTAGTCCTGAGCTTTCTAAACGTTTTAAGCACGGCGTCCTTAAATGTAAAGTGTGTAGATTGCCGAGTGCTAAGAATACAAAGAAGCCTACGAAGAGGTGTCATGCTTGCTGGTGTCACAAAAGCACTATCATCCTCAAACAGGACAAAGCATGAAGTTCCTAAAGTGAAGGGGCATTTGGGTGAAATTTTGCAGGTTGCTTAGACACAATCTATTATCTTGCACTTTGTTTTGGTTTTCCAATCTCATCTGTGCTAAGAAAGCGGTTCAGAAAACAAAGGGAGACAAGAGGTCGCAGTATTTTATGAAACTATTCTGTTCTGTATTTTCCATTCATAATAGAATGAGACAGAAATATTGTTAAAAGTGAGTCTTGAACCTAAGTGTTTTACATAATAGGGCCCTTACTTTATTTGAACAAGGAAGACAATGGAATCCACAATACTTTTCATTTCTATTTTAAGATATGTCCCCTGCTTTCTATGAAATCAGCAACCTAATTATTTTGAAAAATCAGAGACAAAATAAATTATCTGAGAAAACAACAGAATCTGGAGGGTTTCTGCCTTACTACGTGTCCGAAGTAAACTTCTGTTTGAACATATGGGAGTTGCAATTAAAAGGTCCCTATAGCAATGCATGGAAATAATGCAATAAAAACAACACAGTATCAAAACCTAAGTATAAGACAAATAATACAAATTCCTTAGAGATCTAAGGCTGTGATGCTATATACATTTACACAGCAGCATGCATCATTGAACTCAAGGGGACTTGCTTCTGAATAGACATGATAGGCTTGCACGGTGAATTCCCCTCCCCCCCCCACATAAGTGTAGTTATTATTTCAAAGCAATAGTGACCACAAACTGAATATGCATATGACATCAAAATATATAATACACCAGCTGTTTACTTACTTCAAATTGATCCAGAGCAGAGGTAGGCGCATTCAAAAATGCCAAGAAAGAATTCTGTGAGTCTTGGTGCTTTACACCTAGAAAACAGCAGCAAGTCTTTAACCTATAGAAAATGGCCAACTGGGTCATTATCTATGGGTTGTCCTTCTTGAGTTATCTCTGTTGCTACTCCAAAATGCACTAGCTTGCTCCACAGCTCAGGAAAAGAAAAAGGAAGCAGAGCTGTAACACGCCAAAGTACAACATCATGTCATTTGCAACAAGATCTCAAAATAATTAAGTTTGCATATTAATTTCTTAGCATCCTTTTTCTGATTCTCATACTTACAACCATTGTACTTAAAATTCTTAGAGCTACGTCCTCTGCATACAATGAAGATTTCCAGTACTGGTGCAAGTGCACAACTGGTAAACCTCATTGCATCTGAGAACTATTCTCTGGCCTTATATATCAAGAGCTTCTGTACCACTAATTACAAAACTCTGGCCCCTGCAGCAGCAAAAACACCACTCTAGTACCATGGCAGCTGAAACAGTTTTTTTTTTTTTTAAGGATCAGATTGTATAACTACAGACTCAGCTAGATTGGTAAAGAAAAGTGTTTTATATGTGTTCTACAGTATATGCGATATAACACTGTGACACCAGATGGCATTCTGGAGTCCTGTCTTTCCCTACCGGATTTCCCTGTATGAGTTTACAACTTTGATGTGCCTAGATCTAGCCTAAGACAGTGTAAGCTTAAGTTTACAGATTCAAGGAGCTATATTGGTTTAGTCCCCTTATCTCTCCTTTCACAAATGCAGTTCTTACCATACTCTACCATTAAAGGGATCCACTCTCTATCTACTCCTCCAACAAGTATAACTTTCTGGGCTTTTTCTTCGGTGGTTTTAAATTTAAACTGAGTGAAACTTTTGTCCAGTGCAACTAGAGTTCCATGGACAGTTTTTCAGAGGAGAATCCCCATTATGAAGCTATCCAAACAGTACTGTATTCTACCCTACTACTGATATGTCACAAGGACTTCACTGTGCCCTTTTGAAAGAACAGCTAATAAGAAGCACCCATGGGCTTAAATCAGATGTATGCTTAATAACTCAGCTAAGTAAACACATATTTTGATCATGAAAACTCACCATCATCAATGGGGCAAAAGCACAGCAATTAAAATGAATAGGATGATAGTACATGAAGGAATCAACCTTTTCTACTTAATATTCACCCCCTGATTGTGGTATTGTTTAAGTTGTAACCAGTGGGTTTGTTTGTTTGGTTTTTCTTTTTTGGGAAGAAAAATAGGTGCCAGTACACACCACCACCATCCTGCTTGCTCCCCCTGCTTTTTCGCTCCCCCCCACCTTTGTTGTTTCCTCCTCTGTCGCTGTTGCTTCCTGCGGAAGGCACAGCCTCCCAGAGGCACTTTGGTGCAACCCTTACAATCTCCAAACCACTTTCTAGGAAAGTGCATGACAATCATAAAAGTCGCACCAGAGCAGAGGCGCTTTGGTGATCATAACGGTCGCACCAAAGCGCCTCTGCTCTGGCGTGACTTTTATGACCAGCAGCCACCTTCCTGGAAAGCACTTTGGTGATCATAAGGGTTGTGCCAAAGCACCTCCGGGAGCCTGTGCCTGCAGCCGTGGGAAACAGCAGCAATGCAGGAGCAGCAAGCGGCAAAGGGGTGTGGGGAGAGAAGAGCAAGTGAGTCGGGGGGCGGGCAAGCGGTAGTGGCAAGATGGTGGCTGGGGGGAAAGAGGTGGTGGTACACTTTGCCAACAGAAAAAAACACTGGTTGTAACCCAGAATGGCACTGGTAAATGATGAAGAGCAAAGTAAATAAACAAACAAACAGAATGATTGTAGGAGCAATCAATAAGACATTTATTTTTGAGAAAATAATTTATAACTTATTTTCCCACTCTATAAGACTACTCTAGGTGGCTTGTAGCTTAAATCAAAAGAATTGGCACATTTTAAATGATTTCTTCACCATACGATACATAAAATATCTGAGTTGTAACTACTCATTATGCCAGCAACTTTCTACTAAATAGTGATCAACTGCTGTATAGTACAAAAACAAAAGGATTTGGAAAAAAAGACTTTATGAACCAAGACAACTGTTCTTCTGTATTTTTATACCAGCTGTGGGTACATCTTATCATGTAAGAGCTATGATGGTATCTTAGAAGCCAGGGTCCATATTCTGTCAGCACACTCTAAGATGCCATTCTTATTTGATAAGATATACCCAACTGCTGTGGAGTGGATTTTGCCTTCCTTTATTTGGACACCAATTCTCGTACCCTTTTCTGATCGGAGTTCTTCTGTCTCTTTTTTCAGTCTCTCTATTTCTGACAATAGATCAGAGTTCTTCTTGTCAGATTCCTGTAGTTTGCTTTATACAAATAAAGAGAGAGAGAGAGAGAGATCCAATTAGTAAGGGCCATGTTATTTAATTGTTACTTTGAACATATTTTTTCAGCACTGTTAAGTCAAGATCAATGTCAGCCACGTCACACTGTCAGAAGAAGTATAACACAAAACATGGAAGTGAGTGCTACTGTAGCAAGGAACCTTGAAAAAGGAATTAGTGATTGTCTCTGATTATCCTTTGAGTTGGCTCTAGTCTCTGTTTATGAACAACAGTATGAGCAGCAGGCATGGGAATAAATGATCTCTATTTTAAAATACAGCACTGATTATTTTTGGTGGCCATTTCCTAGCAACTGTGATGTTTACTGGTGGAGATGCATGTTCCAATATGCAACTTCAGTAACTAATTCTGGAAATTCTAGTCTAATACTGGCTTGTTAAGCCTTTGGCTACCTTTCAAAAATGCGTTAATTGAAGCTCGAGTTGGCCATCACCCCCTTTTGAAAAATAGCTATTTGGGTCTTGCTATTTGGGTATTACTATTAAAATAGCTAATATGTTAGCAGTCATAGAATACGTTTCATGACAGTTTCATTGCTGAATTCTGTTATGTGGAAAATTGAGCAGAATTCATGCTGCTACTTAGCTGGACTCTTGCTGCTACTTTTAGTTTTCAAAGGCAACTAAAAAGTCTTGCCTGCAACAAGAATTTTATATGAATTATATGACCCAGAGCAGTCAATTTACTAGAAATTATCTGCCTTCAATCAGCTCCCTTGATTATTGATTTTTTTAAGTCAACAAAATGGATCGTGATGGAAAAAGATTGTTCTTCAGAATACATAAGCCAATCGTGCTAAACTAGCAGAGGAATGCTTTTTTAAGGTTGTAGAATGCAATATAAATTTTATTTTCAACAAAGATCTTCGAACCACCTTAAAAAATCACAGATTTTCCAGTAATGATTCAATTAACTACAAATTATAGAAGGATAACTTTTGCTTTTAAGTCAGGCTGCCATGAATAACTGTAGGATTATAGTTTGACAGGCAATATATTTTAGGACTTATCAGTATGTCTTTTGTAGAAAAGTCTTTGCAAGCTAGAGCATTAGAACCACCAATTCTTACCATTCTGTTGCAATATTGCAAGCTTTAACTTTATTTAACTCCTCTTGAATGGCTTGTTTGGCTCGTATTTCTGCATCAAGGGCTGACTGTAGCTCTAACCTTGCAGACATATCCAGTTTTGCAAAACGCCGCATCTTCCAGGGCATGTCCTAAAAAGAAAAGCAGTTTCCTTTTATTTAAGGCATTTGTTACATTTCAATCTTATGGTCTTCCAAAAGAGTCCTGGCAATGCCCCAAATACATTATCTTTCTTTGATCCAAGTAATAAAAAAGGAGTTCTACTATCTTATTCTTTTATAGGCAATAGTAGTTTTATGAAATATTCCATTTATGCTATAAATTACATTAGCAACAATTAAAATACTTATTTGTGGGGGGTGGGGGTAGGGATGAATCTATCACAGAGGAAGTTTCCATGCCCTCTCTGACCTCCTTTAAACAAGCTTTAATAAATACAACCTTTCTGTTTAAATTGGGATGCCATGGAACGGGGACTATTGTCCACAACAGTGATTTTCATCAGTTTGATAACAGTATTTTCCGGCGTATAAGACGACTGGGCATATAAGACGACCACCAACTTTTCCAGTTAAAATATAGAGTTTGAGATATACTCAACCCCAGATTCTCCACCCGGAGTATAAGACGACCCCCGACTTTTGAGAAGATTTTCCTGGATTAAAAAGTAGTCTTATACGCCAGAATATACAGAAAATGTAATGTTGAAATAACTGTTTTTATATACACTACCTTGTGAACAGATTAAAATCAGTATAGAATTAAATGAATGATCACAGAATCATTGAATTGCAGAGTTGGAAGAGGACCCCAGAAGGAGGCATTAATCACCTTCCTGGCCCAGCCAGCTGTCCTGTCACTGCTAGTTTTCATCAGCCAAGAGGGCCCTGACCGATTGAAGCCACCTTGTCTGCATCCTCAAGTCTTACTAACTGAAACTCGTTCAGCTAACAGGACTAGACAATTATCTGGAACACCTTTCAAGATTCATCTGCTGTAACTGGTAGCTAATATAACTCACACTAAGCATTTATTTGATGGCACAGGAAATCTTAAAAAAAATACACTTAATAATTGCTTACTGTTGCTCTTGCCCCCAAACTGGAGTTCCTCAGGGCCTCTAGTTCTTCAGTCATTTTGGAGGCTAAGGCCTGGAGATAGCCTCGGGCATCCTTTTCATCACTTACCCTAGTCAAGCAGTGAATTAAGATGTAAGAACTTTGGCAAAAGCAAAGGCTAAGTTTTTGCTCTATTGTGACATTTAAGTTAGAGAGATAATGAGGATGTTGAAAAACAGGCAGAACGAGAATTTCATAAAATCAAGCGTAATTATAGAACAATAAAGCCCAATTAGTTAAGCTGCAAGCAGAAACAACCCACGTGATGCCCCTCAAGTTTTCTTGGGTGAATCCTTAACATTTCTAAAAAAACAGGCATCAAAGGACATAATGCTCCATGGTCTTGTACAGCTCCCATTCATTTCAGTGGTGCACAGGTGTAAACAGGCAGACAGTGACCATTGCATATAATGTAATACTCTCCTTTTCTATCTTCATTTTATTTATTGCATTTATATCCTATCTTTCCTCCAAAGAGCTTGAGGTGGGTACATGGTTCTCCTCTCCCCATTTTATTCTCACAACAACCTTGCGAGGTAGGTTAGGCTGGGAGTGAGTCACCCAGAGAGCTTCATGTCTGAATACCAATTCAAACTCTGGTCTCCCAGGTCACAGTCTAACACTCAAATCATTACACCACTCTGGCTCTCCAAAAGCTGACAATGAGTAGTTGTTTTAAAGTAAATGAATAAATGAATTCCTTTTTAAAATTATAATTATAATGGGGGGACAGATGAATAATATATATGTATATGTATTTTTCAGGAAATCATGATCCTTACAGTTTTTCTAACATGTTCATAGGTTGTGAATGCTGAATAAATGTGTGAATGATGGCAGCAATCAACATGGAATTGGCATAGCTGTAATGAAGGCCAGATGTTCAGAATCATAGCCAAAATCACAAACATGCTCCTTTGAACACATGTAATTGTAGCAACTCATACATTTATGCATTTTTCACACATGAGGGTGCACATGCGTTTTCCTACATGGAGATGCTGTCTGTGTAGGAAAAGCCACATGTGAAACAGTTCCTGGGAAGTGTTTAATTACAACCACCGTTCCATCTGCTTCCATATTTCAACTGGACAGACCGTTTTATTGCAAAATTGTTGTATGACAGGCAATGAAAGCCCCAAATCTCTCCTGCACACAGAAATCATAAAATGTTCCTTATAAACAGCACAAATAGGAAACTGGTATTGAGATCTGTGCAAAAGCTGTATGCATCTTTAGCAACCAGTAGGTGGCAATAAGTTCCAATATGCCATTTGTGCAGTTCATTTGCATTATGTAGAGCTAGGCTGCATTCCTGCAGGAATGGCAGTGCCAGGCTTAGTATGCTAGGAAAATCTTCCTAATTTTCTCCATGCTTGTTGTTTGGTGCCAGATCAGTTCACAGACTGACCACCCTCATCCTTGATCTGAACATGAATAGAACCAACCCAAGGAGTATTGCTGAGACCTCGGTGGGTGAGCTGGGTAGAGTTGAACTAATTGATGTGGCACAGAATCACCTCAGACTGCGGGTGCAGGGAGTTGCTGTGGTTCAAAATGATTCTATTAACCTCACTTGGAAACCCTTCCACCTTGGGGTTGGGACTGCCATCTGTTGCCGGGTCAGACTGAGGATACCACTGTTGTAACCAGCGCTTTCTTTCAGTGGGAACTCCGTTCCAGCACCTCTCAGGTGGGCACCATTGCCATTATAAGAGAGCAAGGGAGGCATTCATAGTGAGTTCCTGTACCCCTTTATCTAGAAAAATAGCACCGGTTGTAACTGCTGCCCACAAACTTCTCTGACGAAAGTAGTTTTGGGAGAGACTGAACATTCACACTGAGGCTCTGTCTACTGCTTTTGCATGGGATTTCACAATCTCCATGGCAACCATAGGGCTGTCTCAATTTCCCCTGCCCTGGTTTTAATGTTTGCATGCATGTGTTTTCTTTTCTTGTAAGTTGCTTTGAATTGCATGTGGCAAAAAAGCACACCCCAACACCAATATATTTCATAATAATAATTAGCAGGATGGGTTGGAGAATTAATCTCATATCCTGAGTTTTGACAGGTCCAAACAGACCATACTTCAGGCTTTTGTAATATTCAAGGTACATTGGATTCTATGTGTACTGTATTTCACCTTTCTGCTAGGGAAGTACCTTAACACATAACCAATTAATTTCCAGTCAGTGAGAGAAAATATATAATAAACATATTTGCTTTACTGGGTTCCCCTCACCCGACTTGCATGAGAGACTTTTGTTTATGACAAAGAAGTACTATAAATCATCCAGCTTTGAATCTTTATTCTTTGCTTCTGTAAAACCAGACCTTCAAGGGTGAAAAATGGACCCTGATCCTTGAGTTTGAATTATGTACATTTATGAAATGAACTACATTGCTTGGACCACATCCAGTGTTTCAGAGCCCAACGTGCATTGACTAACCATACTCAAAAGCCAGAGCTATGCCTAAATATGGACAGTAAAGTTATACTGGATGTGAAAACACTGTCTAGCTAACAAGGCTTCCCTAAAAAGACTATGTTTATCCATTTTTACTTAATACAAAATTAAATTATACAGCTGCTATGAAAGCAGATAAAAAGGACACAAACATTTAAAAAAATGATACTGCCACAAGAGACTAACATTAATCAGTGTAAATGATCTGTGAAAATGTTTAGGTACAGATTGTTTTCAGAGTTACATTTTACAAATGGCCCAAAAATGGAAAAACAAATCACTGCAAAAAATTGTTTTCCCCACTAACAGTTTAAACTCATGCCTGCATCTTTATTTCAGAGCACTGTAAAAGCCAGGGGAATTGAGCTTTGTCAGTATGATAGAAGGGATATTAGAAACTATTACTTGAAGGCTACTTTTCATTCTGTAGCAATTTCCAAAGGGGCAGCCTCTTAATGTATATGAATAAGTGAACTGCAGTCCAGGAAAGCTTATAGATTTGGTAGTCTTTAAGATGCCACAAGATTCATTGTGTTTATATTTTGTGTTTTGAATTTAATTTATAGGATACCAATAAAGAAGGATAATATGCCAATTCTGTGACTAAAAACTAAAAAAAAACCCTTCCACCACCACCTTTTATTCTACCATATATGAAGCTACTTAGAATTCTACTAGTTGTTACTTGTATTTGAAAATTCAACAACTATACCCAGTGGTGGTTTACACTCCTGAAAAGAGTCAATTTTTCTGAAGCTTGGAAACAGAACACCAGGGGACCGAAGAATTAAATTCTGTTTGTCCAAAACAGAACGTGCCTTGTTGCATGAGCACAGTGGCAGACAGGATTAGAAAAAGGTTCTTACCACTGGATGATCTCTGTGATCTGGGCTTCCCAGTGCGCTACAGATTCTTTCTTGTCGGCAAGATCTCTCATCTCTTCTTCCAGTTGCCGGTTGCTCATACTTAGTCTCTCATACATGGCTGTAAGCTGAATAGATTTTAAAGACAAGAGGTATGATCTTGGCTTGCTGGCCTAAAATGGCTTTTCTTGTGTTTCGTGTGAACTTTTAGAATCCATAAGTGTGCACCACTATTTAAATAGAGAGAGTAGCAATGGCATGGTTCTGCCTACGCAGCCTGAGGAGGTATGCTTCTGAATACCAGTGGCTGGAAACCACAGGGAAGTGCTCTTGTGCAACTGGGTCATGCTTGAAGGCTTCCCATTGGCATCTGGTTTGCTACTGTGAGAACAGGATGCTGCAATAGATGGGACATTGGCCTGATCCAGCAGGGCCTTATTGTGTTCTTATGCTCTGCTGGTTGTGTCCTCATGATATATGTTGCCAGAAGCACCTATGTAAAACCAACTACCCCAACCCATAGTATCTACTATGCAAATGGATCTCCTCTATGGTCAACAAATCACATGCATGGGTGAGTCTCATTGTTGCCTGCAGAATGCAAAAAGTCAAAGCATTCTAGAATTCACAATGGAAAAATCATGCCTGTTTTGTGGTACTCACTTGCTAGGTTCTCCTTAAGCACACATTCCTTTTCTATTATTATTATTATTATTATTATTATTATTATTATTATTATTATGCCCTTCTGCCACTCTGGGTAGCTTCCAGCACATATAAAAACAACATTAAAAGGGAAGCTTTTAATGTTTAATATATTATTGCATTTAATATTCTGTCAGAAGCCACCCAGAGTGGCTGGGGAAACCCAGACAGATGGGCGGGGTGGTAATAATAATAATAATAATTATTATTATTATTAAAACTTCCTGATATAGGGCTGCCTTTAGATGTCTTCTAAAAGTTATGTAGTTCTTTATCTCCTTGACATCTGTACACTGTCGAGAAGGCCCTCTAATTTCAGTGAGATTCAGTAACATTTAGTCCAATTATGCATTCCTGGGTTTTGTATGAATTCTATATTTTGATGTTTCCATAGTGCATGGCTGGATGGCTTGTGGCCCTACCAATATTGTTGGATTCCAGCCAGCATGGCCAATAGTAGGGAAGATGGGAGTTGTAGCCAAACATCTGGAGGGCTATGGGTTTGCTACTTCTGCCATATTGCACTCCTATTTTCTGAGGTGGAAGCCCTCCTGAGGCACTACTCACATGAAGGGGACAAACAAGGTGGAAGGAGCTGAGGGGCCACATGTTAGCCACATTCCTGAAGTTGCATGACTTTTCTCACCCCTGATGGGGCAAAACTTCTGAAGTAGGGAGTCTGCTCTCTGTTCCCCATGCAGGAGGAGCCACACAAGTCTGGAGAGCTAAATATACTTCCTTTCACCATAATTGCCCCTTCATAAGAACAATGCCTGAAGTGGACTATAGTGATAATTTTCTTTCAGCTAAGGCTGTCCAAGGCTTTTTCATGTCAATATAAGGGTTATTCCAACGTCCTGGTGTAATCTAAGTCCAAAACAGTTTAACATTTTTCTCTTTGTTTCCTTGTAACACATTTGACCCTCACTCATTTTATTTTATTCTAATCCCTTGTTTAATTGTCTTTCATTAGTATTTTTGAACCATCTAATGAAGCAGTCTGTTGTCCATAAATACTTCTGGCATAAGTTTGGATCTGTAAATAACTTTGCATCTTACCAGACAGAAATTACCTTTTGGCTTCTAAAGTAATCAGCATGCCAGTGTATCTTAATCTATATTATTCAGTAATTTTGTGGGATCTAATCAGAAATGAATAGAGATATCATCAAATCTAAACTCCCATCATGGGAACATAATTAATTATACTTGAATCAGTATTGTAAGTTATTCACATTTTCCCAGTTATATGCTCCTTTATGAATTTGTCAATTTTGCTTATTTTTTTAATTTCACCCACAAAACACTTACCTTATCAAGCTCAGCAGAAAGCTTTTTGTTCTCCTCTGTCAACAGAATCTTCTCCCGTTCATATTTCTGTTTGAACTCTGTTTCAAATTCTTCTCTTTCACTTTGGCTAAGGGATAGTACAAAATGCAATAAATCATTAGCATATATGGAAAATAGTACAAATATATGCTTCAACAGAAATCTTGCAGAACATTAAGGACTGACATATACAGTAACGAAGAAAATCTTATACAGTAATCTGCACATCCGCTGAAACTGGAATAACTTGATTATCTGTTTTGCCTCAGGACAACAAGACAATGTGTTCTGTGTTAGCAGTATACGAATTAACCTCTCTTTAATGTGGGACATCAGAGTCCCAATTAGCAGGCATTTGTCATTCTATTGTAAAATATACTTAACATTGACCTCTTATTAATTGTCCAAATACAACATATTGGATGAAACCAGTGAAAGCAATGGAACAAGTTAAAGTTGCATTAATTTTTGAAGGAAATTAGGCAGGGCTAGAGTTCTCTGGATGACACCCAGTCTTGCTTTAATGCTGTGAGAAGGTTTCCTTGAATCCCAAACAGTCATAGTTAAGAGTAAACATTATGATTCAATATCCTTATTCATTTTTACAACCCTTTGCAATTCTGAAGCTAGTGAAAGAAAGAGTTGCCATATATGGTGCCTGGAACTGAAAAAACCCCATGCATGAAGATTCTCATTAGGTTAATAGAATGGTCCTAATTATGACAAAATCTAATACCTGAAAACATCCATGTGTCAATTTACCAGATACAAAATAAGCCAAGCAATTTCTAACCATCACCACAAGTAACAAATGTACAGTTACCAGATTGGAGAATCCTACAAATGAAAACAAGACACATACACCCCTCCCTAAAGTCCTGTCCTGGCCAAATGCATTGCTAGAGAAGAGAAATGGGAAGGCAAAGAGCAGATACTTCTATGAAGAATGGGGAAGCAGTCCCCAAACTGGCACAAAGATGAGCAAGAGCCACTGGCTTTAATTCCAAAACCTGTAAGTGGGAAATTTATGGAAAGGAATCTGCTCTCCTCCCAGTACTTCCCAGGAAGGCTCTCCAGAATGTGTGCTGGGCCTCCAGTGCACAGAAGAATGAGACTTTTCAGGGGTCACAAGGGTCTAAAGTGGGAGGAGGCACAGGACTTAGAATGCCAAAAGGTTTTAACACCAAGTAAGGCTGTTGGTTCTATACTGTCCACACTGACCAGAAGCAGCTCTCCAGGGTTTCGAGCAGGAGTCCTTCCCAGCCGAACCAGAAACCTCTGCATGCAAAACTGCAAACAGAATAACTCTCAAGATGACCAAGAGCAGCAAATCATGGGATCCCCAATTTAAAATCTTTATCCATTTGGATCCCTAGTTTGTTTTATTTATTTCAAAATATTATGACTTTTCTATGTGGCCTACTATTTTATTGCTCTACATTTATTGAAGTATGCCATATAAAGTATAAACCAAAAAGCCCACAACAAAACATCATGATAAAAATGCAAAGCCGCAATCAACAGATGTTGATAGCCTGCTAGAATCAGTAGGTCTTAAATGCCCATCATAAAGCAAGTCAAGAAGGAGCATGCTGGGTCTCCCTGGTAAAACAGGGGATGCTTCTCCATCATATCTTTAACATCTAGTAAGTCTTAACCATGGTAGATTTCACTGTGGATGTAATGCTTAACCAGACCTGAGGGTAACGGATCAAGGGAGAGGGAATGCTCAGTAATACACTCCGTTTCTAGTCTTTCACCATGGTTAAGAAATTTCAGTCATACTGGTCTGCCTTTCACATCAGGCTAAGTCAAACCGTTGCTTAAAGTGAATGAGCAGGCATGTGAATAGATATGGCTAATCTGACCCAACATACCCCCTCACACATACAAACAAACCATACTGCAACCAACCGAACGTACCAACCTCTCATCTCTCACACCAACATACATACATACATACATGACCTACTCACATCACGCTGACACAAAAACCCTGCACAAACAATATACAACAGAAAGAAGGATCAGTATCCCCTTTCCCCCCAATCACGTAACATCTACAAGAGCAGTGTCTCACACCAAATGTAACTGAACTGTGAATTGAAAACAGAGACACTATATGTACCCTTGTTATACAAGTAAATCTGTAATAATTTTTTTTAAGTGAATGAGCATACATGGAGAGAATATTGTGGTTGTTTTTCTCCACTCTGGTTGTTTTGTGAGATAAGCTACAGTTTAGCTTACGGAGTTACCCAGACCTGGGTAAGTAGTTTAATTCTGTCCATACAAACCATGGGCTATAACTGAAGTTTTTTCCTACAGTTTCCCATTTGTGGTCTGTACTGAGAGAGCTAAACAATGAACCTGGGTTCAGATGATATACTAAGCTTAGATCAGCAAAGTGCAGCACTAGAACAACCAAGAAGGAACAATGCAGATCCAATATTTCCAGGATCCTGCATGTTTGCTTATTTGTGCTAAGCTATCGTTTGGCTTAGTGTTACATGTGAATGAGGGCTATGTTGGCACAATGTCTTGGTGATAGAATTTAGTCAATATTTCTCACAGTTCAGCAAAACTACCCACCAATGTTTATCAGCCAGCATTTGAGCCATGACAATAGTACTCTTAATAAGAGTATTTATGGTTTGAATTTCCTATTTCTAATTTGAAATTCATTTACTGTTTCAATAAGACTTTGAAATATAGCACGGCAATATCAGACCAAGCTCTGGATTTGTGTGTTGCTAGGCATCATTTGAAACATAACACTTCATTCTAACAATGTAGCATATTAATCACTACTGTTTAAACTCTAATTCTGTAATCCAACACCACCCATCCCTCTCCCCAACCAACAGATTCCATGCATATGAAGAACAATCTGGGAGAAAGCCAAAAAAGATTAAAGCATTAACTGTCAGGGGAATGGATAATGGGTCTCACAGCTATGTGGGAGACATGGGTTTAAGGCTAACTTCTCAGACAACAGGTCAGAGTCTTTAATTAAGCATTTGGTTGCATTTTTGTCTTAGTTTATATGCACTTAGTACTTTTTGTGCTTCTAGTATTGGTGGTTTCATTCACAGCTTGTGAAGTAGCTTCAAATTTGCATCTGATGCAATATGAGACGATGGGGAAAATGCAATATGAAGCTTTTATGTTAAACCACTTTGGTGGTAGCCTTAGAAATCTGATGTGCTGTGAGTCTCAGCTGAGACTGCAGTGGAAAACTGCTCTCCTCAAAGAAACAAAATCAGTAAATAATGGAACACAGGGAAAAGTCAGAGGTAGTTTAGAATGCTAGCTCAGAGCTAAGCAAACATAAACTTTAGAGCAACAGTGGAGAGTATTTGTTCTTTCTAGTTCCTGAAACACTTCTCCTCTGTCCATACACTTCAGTTGTCTTTTGGCTCAAAAACTGTAGAAAATGTGAAGCAGAAACCAGAGCGTGGTTAAATATTTCAGACTGCAGTCAAAGCACACTATGGTCTCAGTGGGCCTTACCTGTGAATAACCATTCATAGGATCAGGCTCCAAGCACCACAAAAATCAGTGGAAATTTAAACACGCATACTAAGTTGCACCTGTGAATGTGTACTAGGTTGATACTATGTAAAAAAAAAAAGAGGGGTGGGAAACAGTAAGTTCCAGTTCTATATATATTTATGAGATGTTACATGTTCAGGCATTTGTCTGAACACATAAACTCTGCATCCATGGATGGGGGAATGCACATTTGTGCATTCAAACAAATGCCTGAACATGCCTATGGTGTCATCATTTAAAGATATGTTTTTACAGTGGAAGGAGAATACAGATGATGTTCTTTTATAATTCTGAAATAATGATGTGTAAAACTGATCAGTACTCCCCTTGCAGTATCTTCAGTTTTTAAAAGAATACTCAAAACTGTTCTAGTCACTCCTTTGAAATATCAGTAGATGTCACCATGCACTGTATCTGTATCATGTGAGGCAGCCCTTTGTTTTTAAATGAAAGCTAAGCTAAGCAGGGTAACCAATATAAAAAAGAAGCATAAATGCAAAACAAGGTAGGCTATGATGCATGAACCTGGCAATATTTTAGTGACTCCTACTGGGAACATAAAATGGAACCAAATAGGCTTTTTCCATACATTTTCGAATCAACAGGAAAGCAACAGTCTAACTAACTTGCTTTGGTTCCTTCCAAAACCACAAATAAGATGAAATAAAAGTACTCCTGCTCATTCACTGAAGTACTCAACTTGCTTTTGGAAAGAATTTAAAATTAGTGTCGTCACATAGCCTATCCTGCCTACATGTTATTTTGATAAAGGACATTTTCGGCATATTGTTTTGTTTCCTATTTCTCACAATGACCCCATTTGGCAATTTTATCTCACATGCTTCCTGACTTCTTTTACGTAACTTCCTTTCCGCTCTTTATATTGCCCAAGAAGGTTTTCAAAAATACTATAAAAAGCCCTAACATACAATTATAAAATCACACTAGTACGTTTGGAACAGAATTAAAATAGCAAAACAGAATAGCAGCAGAAACCACAACACAACCCATTGAGAATATGCACTGCAACATCCTTTAACATTAAAGGCACCTCAGAGAGTAAGGGAAAAACTAGAGAAAGGCCAGTAGCTAGGTTGATGCCAACTACTCTAGTGTTGCTTCCTCATCTAAGGTGTATTAACCAGTGCAGGTGTTGATTATCTACATGCAGTGGGATAGTGGAATCAAGCTGCAAACCCACTTGACACTTGCAAGCTGGAAGTCTCAATCAAAGGTAGACCTGTAATGCAGTATATGCAGGTCTGATCTAGACCCCTGCAAACTGGGAGGATTACACCTGCACATGTCAGCTCCATGCATATAGGTCTCTATTTAAACACAACCTCAAATCCCAAGGGCAAGGTCAGAGGGCACGATCTCAAAATTCCATTGCAGGTAGAGACTGTTTGCACAGGGCTTAAATGAGCAATGAAAAGAGTTGCCAATAACCTTGCAGCTTCTTTTCCAGAAATGGGTTGTGTAAAGTACATGTGAGGCATAAAGCTTTTATTATTTCCTTGCCTGGAAATGCTCTATATAACTCATTCATGGCTTTGCCAATCATGGGCATGTAATACAGCTAATAAAACTATTCTATCACATTCATCACATCAAAATGTAGCTCTGACAACTGTTTGTTTTATGGTTTTCAGGTGTGTGTGCTTTAAAACAAACAAACCTGGAGCACATTTTGTCTCTTTCAGTAATTCAGCTTGATTTCACCTAAGACCCACAGATGCTTCATCTATTCTTCAGTCCTATTATCCAATATTACAGTACCAAAGCAGCCCTATTCACATTTGTTTATGAAATAAAAACAAGTGAATGAAAAATGATTTGCCTTTTAACACAATGATGTTTTCTTAAGCACTACTTGCTTTATGACTTTTCACGTTGGTGGTAATAGATTCAAACCATAGCTGTCAACTTTTCCCTTTTTTAAGGGAAATTCCCTTATTCCGAATAGGATTCCTCGCAAGAAAAGGGAAAAGTTGACAGCTATGATTCAAACTACTGAATTTCAAATGCCTTACTAAAGCTATCTATTTTTATTTTTAAAGCCTGACCCACTGCAGGAATTTTAAGGCTGCCATAGAAAAAAACCAGCAAGGGGAATGGTTTATGTTATATGGAGCAGAAATATTCTTAAATGAGGGAACACCAACCCCACGTTGTGGGGGGAGGGAACCTAAATTTTGAATAGAAAGTTATGTCCTAAAACAGTAGGGAATGTATGGTCCCCAGGTGTTGCTCAACCACAACTCTCATCGGTCACAACTATAATGGCCTATGGTATGGGTCAGGGTTGATGGGAGTTATAGTCCAACTACTTCAAGAGGGCCAGAGGTTTCCATCCCCACCTTTAGTTGTATCAGGTTATCTAAAAGAGAACACAGCATGAAACGTACACATACGCACGCACACACCCCTCTGATACTTTTATCGTCTTCTGCATCTGAATGGTAAACAAGAAACTGCAACTGTACCTTGCATGGGAAAACTCAAGGATCCTACATTTTCCATGTAGGTATTTCAGAACCCTAAATACATATAAATTATTGAGATAGCCCATCACAAATGTCTACTCATACCTTGCTACATCTGGAAGTGGGAAAGGATGAGCCAATTGTTTCAACTCTCAAGTCCGCTCTACTGACCCAACCATACACCAAACATTTGGAACCTGTGTAACATAGGGGAATGCTAGCAGCTGAACAGGGGAAAGTTATGTGACTGTTAATGTATCAGCCTCATCAAGTTTTTGAAAGCAAGCTACAGCCCTTTTACAATTTGCAAAGCTACAATTAGATCAACAGGAAAGAGCTCAGTTGATGCTTTTAGCAACCGCTCTCACAAATGTCTCCCCCAAAAAAGTCAAAGGAAGAAAAGAATGATAAAACTCGGGCCAGGTGGGTGGGTAGCTTACTATGTTAATAGTATCTTCAAAACCTCACAAAAGAAAATTGCAAGGCAGTGCACCATATTTTCCTGAAAAGTGGGCAGCTATCCTGCAAGTTTCTTATTTTCATTCACAGAAAAAGGAAAACACACACCTGCTTATCAGTACCATCTAACATAATCTTTTTACTGTGTCCTGAGAGAAAGTGACACACATAAAGTTACAGCTTATCATTATATTTAGTTTCCTGCTTGGGTACTGCACTGATCTTTATTTTTGTCCTTCTGATCACGTATGGGCTACACCTTTTAAACCCCTGGAATCTCCTGTTAATGTGTTAATATAAGATTATAATAATCTTATAATTAACAATTATAAGATACTTGAACATTTTATGAGCCAGTAAATAAAGTTTGTTACTGATAAATACAATTGAGGGGCATTCTCAGTGCCACTTCTTTCTACCATGGTACAGCAAGAAAACAAATCATCCTGTCAGAAAAGATAAAGAAGGCTTGTGTTTAGAGTGGATTGATGATGAATGTTAGCACTGGATGAAGTCTGGAGCAGAAAAGCCTCAGGACACCTTAAGTGACACTTCTTGTGCTAGTAGATATAAGCAGTACCTTAACTCTGACATATTACTTGTTCATGTCAAAGACAAGCAATGCATTCGAGAGAGGTAGGGGAGAGAAACAGCAAAACAAAACAACAAAGCAGATTTACAACTTTGGGACCTCCTGGTTATGTCTATGTTCATAATTCCAGTATACAGAGTTTGAACAAAGAGGCTAGGCATTTTAAGAATTCTCACCATGTGAAATGAATCACTCAAGAGGGCAAAATGCAAGTTTCTACCTGGCTTCTCAATTCTAACCTGCATTTCTCTTGATCTGAAAAAGAAGTAAAGTGCTGCTCACCTCCTCACCTCCACCAATTTTCTCACTTTCTGAAGCAGATTGTGCTGCAGGTCGATGGGAAACTATATACTTAATGAGGTGGGTTCTTTACTTTCTCAAGTTTCCCTTATCCAACTGCCTCATAAAGCAAGCTCTGTATCATTCCAGTGGATTATGATATGTTGAGATGGGTGGGAATACATGGACTGAGTTATTATTTCACCGAAAATTAAATAATAAAGGATCCCTCTCCCATTTACTTTGAGCAATCTGAGCTCAAACAAAGAACAGGCACCAGCGATCATGGACAAACATGTATACCGAGTAACATCCTGTGTACAGAGTAAACATACAGTCTTACATGAATGAAGACACCCACATAAATGTTTCTGTGCAGTGCATCACTGAAGAACCAACAAGTACTGGGTATTGGGACCCGGCAAACCTGTGCCCAGGGAAATCTGTTTTCAACTCCATATTTCAGTCATGTGATACAATGAGTGATGTCAGCTTCAACCATCTCACAGTGTCATTGTGAGAATGTAATGAGATGATTCCATGTACATCATGCAGATGTGACTAATATATATCAAAACTGCTTGCTGCAATACGTGAAGGGCAAACGATGGAGATTGCTTATGAGCACTATCCATCAATATAGTACTGCCACTCTAATATAAAGCTTATGCTCAAGCCACCAGTTTTAATTACTTATCAATTACTTATTCCTCCTAATGTTTAGTTGGAAATAGTTTCTACCAGGTTTGCTTAGAACTTCAGGTTAGGTATGCTTCAGAATCTAAAATAGACTTTTTGTTGCCTCAAAGTTAAACAAAGTTGAATATTTACATACAGTCAGTGTAAGTACGGTGAAGTACCACATATCTTGAATGTAGCTGTTGTATTTGAATTGCCACAGTGGCATCGGTTTTGCAAAAATATTGCAGAGATTCATGCACAGACATTGGGTTTTGCAAATGGACATGTAATCAAACAACAAAATAACTGGGTTATGCATACCTTTCTCTCCTTGTCTTTTCTAACTTGTCTTTCAAGATTAGGATCTCTTTTTTGAGAGCAAGTTGTTGGCTTTCTGCATCACGCAGTTCCTTCTTCAAATTTTTTATTTCATTACAATGTATTAGTTCTCGTTTAGATATCTCTTCTTCATAAAATACGCTTTTCTTCTCCAAGTCAGATTTTAATTTGGTGATCTCTTGTTGATGTTCTGTGCTGCTCACCCCTGGGGAGCGACCAATTTGTTTTTGCTATTAAAAAAGGGGGACATCTCATTATTAGCTTCCATGATTAGTCTCCATAGCAGAACTATGAAAGTATGAGCTTAGAAATACCCCAAT
Organism: Lacerta agilis; assembly: GCF_009819535.1. NCBI lineage: Eukaryota > Metazoa > Chordata > Lepidosauria > Squamata > Lacertidae > Lacerta > Lacerta agilis. Next base: position 87,831,668 of record NC_046314.1, on the reverse strand, counting down.
CTAGCAGGGGGGAACACATTTAAGTGAAAGTGCAACTAACTGCAATTACAATTTTTACATCATTATCCAAATTGTTTTGAAATCAATGTCAAACTAAAGTAACAGCCAGCAAAGACACCCTATACCAGGGGTCAGCAAACTTTTTCAGCAGGGGGCCGGTCCACTGTCCCTCAGACCTTTTGGGAGGCCGGACTATATTTTGAAAAAAAATATGAACGAATTCCTATGCCCCACAAATAACCCAGAGATGCATTTTAAATAAAACCACACGTTCTACACATGTAAAAACACGCTGATTCCTGGACCGTCCATGGGTTTAGAAGGCGATTGGGTTGCATCTGGCCCCCAGGCCTTAGTTTGAGGACCTCTGCCCTATACTGTGTCAAGCAATGGATTGCCTAAACATAACATGAATCCTTAGGGCTTTAACAGTATTGCAGTGAAAACCTATGCATATATACTCAGAAGTGAGCCCTACAGCATTTAATGGGTCATACTCTTAAGGAAAGCATGCATGAGTGCAGCCTTAATTGTCTCCTGTCATTTCAGCATTCTGTTCAAGTACAGATTGAAAAACACTAACATTTTTTTAAACAGTACACTGAATTTATTATATTTAAAAGCACCTATTTCAGGATATGCTTTTCTGCATGACAATATATAAATGGCTGTAGATGGCATACCAGCTAAAGCTGGTAAAAGGTGCTCCAAGCCATGACTACTACTTAGGTCTCCCTACTCTTTCAGAGTGAGTGCAACCTCATCCAGTCAGGAAACTGGTCTATCTCCCAGACACAAGAACCTCTCACCCACAGGGTCTCCAGCTTAACAGGATTAGTTTCATTGGCCCTTATCTAGCCACTGTGTCCAGGCATCAGTTTTGGCATGCATGGCATGGGGGACAGAATTATGTCCTGTGGAACCCCAAAACAATGAACTCGAGAAGCACCCCCCTCAAATGCTACTTTTTGGAATTGACCCTGCAGATAGGAACAGAACCACTGAAACACAGGGGCACTGATATAAATCCAACACAGTTGATCCATGAGCATACCACACTCAATGGTGTCACAAAGGTGATACATGGAAGGAGCAAGATTGCACTCTGCTTGTCCCTCTTTTGATAAAAGTGGAAATGAAAGCCCATTCAGTCCCACAATGAGGCCCGAAATCAAGACTGCCACGGATCCAGATAAATCATTATTATCCAACTATGTCTGCAATCACCATGTCACAACACTAAAGCACATTCACCCCAAAAAGGTTTATTTGTGGTTGGGGTAAATTATTATAAACCACTGGGTCCAGAACAGTCTTTCTTAGGAGAGGCAGACTACTGCCTCATCAAGCACAGTCATCATGACTTCATGCAATGGTACTGTCACCTACAGCCCCCTAGGCTAGCTTTAATTAGCCAGGAATGGTATGAGTAGAGTGGGCATGTCATCAGTTGTATAGACGCAAGTTTCTTGTCCACGTCATCAACTGAAATTGATCCCACAAAACTGACCTAGGTGTGGCACAGGATGCCTCACTGGGAACAGCGTAATAATGGCATCAGGACAGTGAAGGTGACTTATTTTGTTTGCCAAATAGGTTATAGCAGGCCTGATAAGACAGATGTTAATGACAGCTCTGCTGTGCGGCTATCTGAGGATGCAGCAGAGGCAGCAAAATACACATTCTCCGCTGCCTGCACTGCCATGTTGTATGTACGATTATATGCACTAACCTCTCTTTGGCCAACTTTGGAGTGAGACAGTCACAATCTGTACTCTAGTTGTTATCTGGCCTGTTTCATTGATTACAGCTCCCATAAATACCAAAGAGAAGCATGGAATCTACAATGCCAGAAAGGACACTCAGAAATTATCATGTCCTCATATTGCCATCCCATAGCAAGACAAAGTTCCCAACACAATCCCCTGTTTGATCCACTGGAAAATGGCTCCTAACATTCAGGAATCCCTTGCTTTCCATTAGTCTCTAAATGCAGACTATTCTAGTTACATCTGGGAACCTCTACATTAGAAGAGACAAACTAGCCCCATTGTATATCAGGGGAGTTGTGTGGAGAAAGTCTCTTCCTTTAAATTCCTGGGAGTTTACCTTAGTGAAGACCTCATTTGGAAAAACAATATAACTCAGGTGGTTAAGAAGGCCCAAGAGAGACTCCATTTTCTCAGGGTATTGCGAAAGAACAATGTTAAACAACAATTGATGACTTCCTTCTACCGCTCCACAATAGAAAGTGTCCTCTCAAATTGTATCAGTGTGGTATGTTGGTATGTTGGCTTGACAGCCACAGACAGAAAGTCTTTACACTGGGTGGTGAACATAGCATGATATCATGGGCTGTCCCCTGAGCCTGCTAGATGACATCGCAAGAAAGCGAGAAAAATTCTCAGGGACGATTCACACCCAGCCAGCACCTCTTTAATCTTCTACCCTTGGGCAGGAGATATAGAAGTATAATCAGTCATTAAAAAGGTAAGGTAAAGGGACCCCTGACCATTAGGTCCAGTTGTGTCCGACTCTGGGGTTGCGGTGCTCATCTCGCTTTACTGGCTGAGGGAGCTGGTGTACAGCTTCTGGGTATGTGGCCAGCATGACAAAGCCACTTCTGGCGAACCAGAGCAGTGCACGGAAACACCGTTTACCTTCCCGCCAGAGCAATACCTATTTATCTACCTGCCCTTTGACGAGCTTTCGAACTGCTAGGTGGGCAGGAGCTGGGACTGAGCAACGGGAGCTCACCCCGTTGCAGGGATTCGAACCGCCGACCTTCTGATCAGCAAGCCCTAGGCTCTGTGGTTTAACCCACAGCGCCACACCGTACCAACAGGCTAAAAAACAGTTTCTTTCCATGGACTGTTAGGCTGCTGAATGGAAAATAATATAGTGCAACTGACTTTCGGGGTTGGTGTGTTGTGTGACAAGCACACAGAGTGCAATGAGATCGAGTGTTTTTTTGGCGGGGGGAGGGAGGCTTGGTTAATTTCATTGTACACAGGTTGTACATTGACAATAAAGGTATTATTATTATTATTATTATTATTATTATTATTATTATACTAGTAACATTTCTTGGGATTCTCTAACCTTTCATATTACGTGTAAATGAAGTAATTGAGGAAAAGAGTTCGTACTAATGTGCTGGAAGTACATTGAAGCAAGCATTCAAAACTTTTTGTTTTTCCCTCCATAACTAGATACAATAATATACACTATTGATCCAACCTGCATTCCTCTTTATTCTGTGTCTGACAGTGATCTATCAGATCTAATATATGGCTATTCCATTTTGAAATGATGAAGTTAACAAAGACTGACCTTTAGTCCTTCTAACTCATTTTCCAGCTGCTTAGAGTACTGCTCACTTCGCTCACGCAATTTCCTGTCCTTGGATGCCTCAGCAGCTGCAGCTTCAGCATGAACTTCCAGCTACAAAAATATATTTTTTAAAAATCATAACCACTTTTTTTGAACGTTGGTTTCTTTTATAATGCACAGAAAAAGAACTCACGTATCTTAGTATTTTCTGTCCTCAACTGTGACCTGTTTTGGATGGTTAGGCAGAAGCCAAGGGTAATGAACTTCCCAAAGCATACTGACTTTCAGTAAGCCCCGCTGACATCAGCTGGAATTAGGGTGCTTAGAATTGTACACTAACAGTTCTATACATGTCTACTCACTGAACTCCCACTAAGTTCAATGAAGCTTACTCAGGTAAGTAGGTAAGCAACTGCAATGTGTTATTCATTCCTATTTTAAGCCTCCAACATCTAGAAAGCAGTCATATTACAATGCAGCTGTGTTGTCTAGCAATCTTCACTCAAGAGCTACAAATACTTCTATTCTCTGTTATTAAATAATCATTGTTTTGTTGTTTTGCCATTACATATAAAAGCATGGCTAATTCATTTACATACATCAATAATTAAATATTAATAATAAATAGTAAAAGATTATATAAAGTAAATACATATAATCAGACACTTATACTGCAATCCTATACACACTTACCTGGTTACAAGTCTCTCTGAACTCAATGGGGCTTACATCTAAGTAAACATGTATAGGATTGCACTCTTAAAATTGTAAGCAAATATTGTATTTAAAATCTATTCACAACAGATAAAATGGATTCCTGATACCTGACTTTATTTTGTATTTTTTCACAAGATGAAATAAGAAGCATTGATACATTATCATCAGCTTTTTCAATGATATTGGCGGTATGCCATAAAATAAATGTGTAAGCGAAATAACCTCTGCTTGCGCAACATGACATCCCCCCCACCCCCCAACACCATGACCACATCTGCTCTGGAGGTTTGGGAAAAACCCGGAAGAAATTTAGGGGGCCTGGGAGCGGGAAGCAGAGAGCGAAGTCTTGTTAGACAAGCAGAAGTCAATCTGCTCATACAAAGTGCTACTTAGCACTATATTGAATGCAACCCTTCATCTTCCCACCATTAATGTTACCTAGCTTGCAAATTTATACTGAGATACTCAATTAAAAAAAAAAAAATCTTCCAGACTTTATAAAGCCAGACTGAAAAAATGAAATACTTTGAAAATATACTGAAGCTACTGCAGAGAATTACAAACAAATAGCAAAAGTAAATTATTTGTCAACTATTATTCCATGTCAACAAAAATCACTGGGAAATAGGCTTTATTTTGGTCAACCTTCCTTGTAGTTACTATCCCAGAAGTGACTTACTTCCTTTTTCATTCTGTCTGTTCTGCGTAGGTCTTGCCTCAAGCTCTCTACTTTTTGCATCACCACTTCCATCTCTTCTTCCTTATCTCTGACTTGACGAGTAAGTTTCTGTTTTTGTGAATGCAAGTCAGTAAGTCGCTCATTCATCTCGGAGAATTCCTGCATAGCCAGTTTCCGTTGGCTGTGTGCATCTTTCAACTCTTTGGTTTGGGCCTTTAATCTTTCACTAGACTCAATTAGTTCCTGCAGTCAAAAGCAAAAGATAAAATATCCATGAATTTTAGAATTCTGCCACTAGATGGGTTGCAGAATTAATATGACCAAATATCAGTTGCCCACTTCCCACCCCCAAACAAGAGATTCTGTACAGAATCTTTAACAAGTGTTTTAACAAGCAAAAAAGTTTCCACAAAAATGCTAGCATTCATTGGAATGTCATAACCAAATTTGAATTGGTTATGATTGGTTATAATTCAGCTAATTATATGTACGTATGACCAAAGTCAAACCTTTCTATCACTAGCTTGCTTTCATTATCAAAACAAAATAATAAATAATAAAATTCCTTCCAGTAGCACCTTAGAGACCAAATAAGAACAAACTTAGTTGGTCTCTAAGGTGCTACTGGAAGGAATTTTATTGATTTTTTGTTTTGACTATGGCAGACCAACATGGCTACCTACCTGTAACTCGCTTTCATTGTGTTCCCCACACGCCTATCTTAGTCTGTATCTTGTCTTTAACTGCTAGCTCGGAAAAACTGCCTCTCAAAGAAAACTATATTGGCAGGACCAGCCACCACCCTCTTTTGTCATGGAAATTAATATAGTCTTGTCTTTGCTCTGGGCTAAGGAGATCATGGTTGTGCCAGATCACAAGATCTACCGCTTCCTAATTCAATCAGGTGAAACACCCTGCCACTCATTAACGGCGACCTTATACCAACTAACTAAACTGAAGATGGAATACCTGCACCTTTGACCCAAAGCAAATTTCCTATCACTCATTATGCTGTACTTCCGTTGATTTGGTTAGATGTGCTCATTTATTGGGTGGCTCTACCAGACCCACAGCAACCTGTCCTCTGGCAAGAATAGAACCAGCACTGCTATGGGAAGAGGTTCTCCTGGCACTAGAGCAAATCCCCGCTCCCTCCCAGTTGTTTACGTACCAGAAGGTATTACTTCATGAGCAAGCAAAAGTAGATTTCAGGCATGTATAAAGACACACATGTCAAATAAGCATGGTAACATTCATAACAATATCATCATCATCATCATCATCATTTTAAAATGTAGCTATAAGTTGATTTAAAATGACACTACAAAAGTTTTTCATGCTAGTTTTCCCTGTACCTAACCTGAATCTAAAAATGTGTCCTATGGAAAGAGACATGACCCCATGGAACAGTTTAAAGCCTGGAACCAATCAAACAGGACCACACATTTGCCAATGCTTACAATGCTCTTTAAATAATAACCATTTCATAAATAGCATTCAGACTGATATGTTTATACAGTGTAATATTTTTTTTCCTGTGTACCTATGTTATGACCATTTAAATCTCAAGTAAAGTGTTCCTCAAGTGAAGTGGGTGCAAGCGTTGTCTTTAAATAAAATCACAGATGATATCATTTTTACCTTATTAAGATCATCCCTTTCTTGCTTTAGTGCTTTGATTTGCTTCTCAAATGTTCTGATGTGTCTGGAAGCATCTTCTAATTCTCGCCTTGCAGAACTGGCCTCTTCAAGCTGCTGCTCCAGTCGTCCAGAATCTAGGAAAGAAAATTATTGTTAAACATTACAGGGTAAAATATAATACTGCTATACAATAGTGAAAAACCAATTAAGACCCCAAGGCTAAATACAGCCCTCTGAGGAGTACCAGGTGAACAATTAGTTGCCACCTACAAAGCTAGAGAGATGTGTGTGGAGTGTTATTCATAGCAACAGGGTTTCCTAGCTCTAGGGACAACTTCCATCTCTGTTTTGAACTGTCCCTTCTGTAAAATAAGTTGCTGATGAGGCTCCACATTTAGTTATGTATCTGAACATTTGTACATATCAAAACCAGAATCTCTTTAAGTTCCACTTCCCTATTCTGATGTTACTAATTTGCTTTTTGCTGGATAGAAAACAGTGAGCTAGTGGGAAAATTTGCCTAGGTAGGCAACAGAATATCGTGACAGCTGGTTGCTCTCTACCTCTGTCTTAAACATGTTTGTTTCCAAGCATTTTATTGAACTTTCAGGGCAGCTTTAAAAAAGTTAAGCACATTAAAACAGATATAAATAATAGAATTACATGTCAGGGTAGACTTGCCTAAACAAGCCCTGAAAATGGTGAAAGTGCCTGCCTAATTTTAATGAACAGCAAGTTCTAGAGAGTAGATGCTGCCACACACAACTTCCTTTACCACCACTTTACCAGCACCATCCTTGTTCTATCTAGTTGACAGATAGCTATCATTTTTTTGTGATCATGCATAGCAGACTGACCATATTCAACTCCCATCCCCAAATGTCTTTTGTTGGTTGAGAAATAAGAAAAAAAGAAGCAACAGCTACATAGAATAATGTCTTACTGTGCATTTCTAAATGTTCCCTGAATTGTACTATGTATAATGTCAAAGCTAATTATTTCTGTAATGAGAAAGAAAAAGTATTATGAAGTCGCTGTCTGGAAGGTTTTGCTTTTTTAATGGAAAGGGACAGGAAGAAGATAGGAAACAAGAAAACATGGCCACACATCTCACTTGGACTTAAATAATCCATATGTGCTCACCCCAGAGATGAACCCAATACAGAAAAGAACACATAACCAGAAATAAATCTGCTGTATGTAGCCACAACCATGACAGACAGAAGCACTGGACCAGCCAGAAGTACAACAACACTGTGTTGTCAGGGACAAAGTCTAACTGTTTCAACATATCTTAATTCCAAGGAAATGGAACTCCAGGTTCAGCATAGTAATTTTAAAATCAGATTAAAAAATCCCCTTCACTGTTTAAATTTTCAACTTTAGCTGATTGCCAGAAATAGTATGCAATTTTATGATGTATAATCACAACATGCAATGCTATGACACTACAAATTAAATAGCAGGAGGTTCTGTATTTTTGTTTGTTTTTTAAACAAAACTACCAAAAATATTGAATTACTAAAGGCGATATCTTGTTGATCATATTCACAATACATTCAGATAGCTTTCTTTATTTCTAATGCTAATACCATTGCGGGGGTTGGACTAGACGACCCTTGGGTCCCTTCCAGCTCTAAGATTCTATGATTTGTGTTTGCATGTCCTGCTGGGTTTATTGCATCTGCAACTACTGAAGAAACATATTCCTGAAACCTTTTATTCAAAGAAAACCCTGTGAACCACCTTAAAAGCAAACATGCATATTTAAAATGCATTTAAAATATCTCAGCTATGTCACAAAATGTTATAAAGAAATCCACCCAATCCATCCAAAATTATTTCAACCAGACTTAAGTTTGCAACCAGCTTTCTCTAGTCTAGAACCCCAACACTGACTTAATCTTTTTCACCAACATGGTTCTGAAAGGGCAGCAATTGTACACATAGCTTTGTTGTTGTTGTTCAGTCGTTCAGTCGTGTCCGACTCTTCGTGACCCCATGGACCAGAGCACGCCAGGCATGCCTATCCTTCACTGCCTCCCGCAGTTTGGCCAAACTCATGTTAGTAGCTTCGAGAATACTGTCCAACCATCTCATCCTCTGTCGTCCCCTTCTCCTTGTGCCCTCAATCTTTCCCAACATCAGGGTCTTTTCCAGGGAGTCTTCTCTTCTCATGAGGTGGCCAAAGTACTGGAGCCTCAACTTCAGGATCTGTCCTTCTAGTGAGCACTCAGGGCCGATTTCCTTGAGAATGGATAGGTTTGATCTTCTTGCAGTCCATGGGACTCTCAAGAGTCTCCTCCAGCACCATAATTCAAAAGCATCAATTCTTCGGCGATCAGCCTTCTTGATGGTCCAGCTCTCACTTCCGTACATTACTACTGGAAAAACCATAGCTTTAACTATACGGACCTTTGTCGGCAAGGTGATGTCTTTGCTTTTTAAGATGCTGTCTAGGTTTGTCATTGCTTTTCTCCCAAGAAACAGGCGTCTTCTAATTTCGTGACTGCTGTCACCATCTGCAGTGATCATGGAACCCAAGAAAGTGAAATCTCTCACTGCCTCCATTTCTTCCCCTTCTATTTGCCAGGAGGTGATGGGACCAGTGGCCATGATCTTAGTTTTTTTGATGTTGAGCTTCAGACCATATTTTGCGCTTTCCTCTTTCACCCTCATTAAAAGGTTCTTCAATTCCTCCTCACTTTCTGCCATCAAGGTTGTATCATCAGCATATCTGAGGTTGTTGATATTTTTTCCGGCAATCTTAATTCCGGTTTGGGATTCATCCAGCCCAGCCTTTCGCATGATGAATTCTGCATATAAGTTAAATAAGCAGGGGGACAATATACAGCCTTGTCGTACTCCTTTCCCAATTTTGAACCAATCAGTTATTCCATATCCAGTTCTAACTGTAGCTTCTTGTCCCACATACAGATTTCTCAGGAGATGGATGAGGTGATCAGGCACTCCCATTTCTTTAAGAACTTGCCATAGTTTGCTGTGGTCGACACAGTCAAATGCTTTTGCGTAGTCAATGAAGCAGAAGTAGATGTTTTTCTGGAACTCTCTAGCTTTCTCCATAATCCAGCGCATGTTTGCAATTTGGTCTCTGGTTTCTCTGCCCCTTCGAAATCCAGCTTGCACTTCTGGGAGTTCTCGGTCCACGTACTGCTTAAGCCTGCCTTGTAGAATTTTAAGCATAACCTTGCTAGCGTGTGAAATGAGTGCAATTGTGCGGTGGTTAGAGCATTCTTTGGCACTGCCCTTCTTTGGGATTGGGATGTAAACTGATCTTCTCCAATCCTCTGGCCACTGCTGAGTTTTCCAAACTTGTTGGCATATTGAGTGTAGCACCTTAACAGCATTATCTTTTAGGATTTTAAATAGTTCAGCTGGAATATCATCACTTCCACTGGCCTTGTTGTTAGCGAGGCTTTCTAAGGCCCATTTGACTTCACTCACCAGGATGTCTGGCTCAAGGTCAGCAACCACATTACCTGGGGTGTATGAGACCTCCATATCTTTCTGGTATAATTCCTCTGTGTATTCTTGCCACCTCTTCTTGATGTCTTCTGCTTCTGTTAGGTCCTTTCCACTTTTGTCCTTAATTGTGGTAATCTTTGTACGAAATGTTCCTTTCATATCTCCAATTTTCTTGAACAGATCTCTGGTTTTTCCCATTCTGTTATTTTCCTCTATTTCTTTGCATTGTTCGTTTAGAAAGGCCCTCTTGTCTCTCCTTGCTATTCTTTGGAAATCTGCATTCAATTTCCTGTATCTTTCACTATCTCCCTCGCATTTTGCTTGCCTTCTCTCCCCCGCTATTTTTAAGGCCTCATTGGACAGCCACTTTGCTTTCTTGCATTTCTTTTTCATTGGGATGGTTTTCGTTGCTGCCTCCTGTATAATGTTACGAGCCTCCATCCACAGTTCTTCAGGCACTCTATCCACCAAATCTAAGTCCTTAAACCTGTTTTTCACTTCAACTGTGTATTCATAAGGAATTTGATTTAGATTGTATCTTACTGGCCCAGTGGTTTTTCCTACTTTCTTCAGTTTAAGCTGGAATTTTGCTATAAGAAGCTGATGATCAGAGCCACAGTCAGCTCCAGGTCTTGTTTTTGCTGAGTGTATAGAGCTTCTCCATCTTTGGCTGCAGAGAATATAATCAATCTGATTTCGATGTTGCCCATCTGGTGATGTCCATGTGTAGAGTCGTCTCTTGTGTTGTTGGAAAAGAGTGTTTGTGATGACCAGCTTGGTCTCTTGACAGAACTCTATTAGCCTTTGCCCTGCTTCATTTTGAACTCCAAGGCCAAACTTGCCAGTTGTTCCTTTTATCTCTTGACTCCCTACTTTAGCATTCCAATCCCCTATAATGAGAAGAACATCCTTCTTTGGTGTCATTTCTATAAGGTGTTGTAAGTCTTCATAGAATTGGTCAATTTCAGTTTCTTCAGCACTGGAAGTTGGTGCATAAACTTGGATTACTGTGATGTTAAAAGGACTGCCTTGGATTCGTATCGAGATCAATCTATCATTTTTGAAATTGCATCCCAGTACAGCTTTCGCCACTCTTTTGTTGACTATGAGAGCCACTCCATTTCTTTTACGGGATTCCTGCCCGCAGCAGTAGATATGATAGTCATCTGAACTGAATTCGCCCATTCCCGTCCATTTTAGTTCACTGATGCCTAGGATGTCAATGTTTATTCTTGCCATCTCATTTTTGACCACATCCAGCTTACCAAGGTTCATGGTTCTTACATTCCAGGTTCCTATGCAATACTTTTCTTTACAGCATTGGACTTTCCTTTCGCTTCCAGGCATATCCGCAACCGAGCGTCATTTTGGCTTTGGCCCAGCCGCTTCATCAGCTCTGGATCTACTTGTACTTGTCCTCCGCTCTTCCCCAGTAGCATGTTGGACGCCTTCCGACCTGAGGGGCTCATCTTCCAGCGTCATAACTTTTATATGCCTGTTGTCTTTGTCCATGGAGTTTTCTTGGCAGGGATACTGGAGTGGGTTGCCAGTTCCTCCTCCAGGTGGATCACGTTTGGTCCAAACTCTCCACTATGACCTGTCCATCTTGGGTGGCCCTGCACGGCATAGCTCATAGCTTCCCTGAGTAATTCAAGCCCCTTCGCCACGACAAGGCAGTGATCCATGAAGGGGACACATAGCTAGTGCTGCATAAATTCTCAACTCTCCTTTTAATAAGTTGAGAAAGCTTAAACGACAGCTGTATCTCAATGGCAGAAATGATTACCGTAACTCTCCCCTGAAGTCACCAGCACACGAAATTGATATACTGTTAAAGAGAGCCAAAATAAATCACTCTTTCGCGTGTAAATTACTTTGCTCTCTTGTCTACTCTTTCCCTTACATTTTTTCACTATATTAAAGATTCCTCAAAATTTTCTCCTATGTAACTTAGATAACTAAATATTGTAACTTCGACCTCAAAAACTAAAAGCATATGCTAGGCTATCATTGTTTGGAATGATGGGGAGAGAAAAATGCCATAATTTACTAAGACCACTGCTGAGCAGAACTCCAATGTGAAACACTTCAACTCTTATTTTCACTAGAAGTATTTTAAAGCAGGCATTCAATAAAGAAACAAAATTAAAATTCAGATTCAGGGTCTATTATCTAGTGATAAACTATTTCCCATTCAGTCTTCCTGTTATTGGTTAACAGCTGTAGTTCTACACAAAAGCAGCTGTATCACTATATAACAATGGTTCTCAAACCATGACCACCACTGCATGCTGGTAAGTCTTAGTAGGTTGCCAGTCCTATATACTCTTCAGGAGTAAACTGAACACAGTAGAACTAAGCTCTGAACAAATATGCACAGCATCAGGCTGCCTGTGAAGGATTCCCAGGACCCACTGTAGGATCCAATGTCTTGTTTCTGATCTGTACAAGCATAAGATTAAATGACTCTGAACCACACTCTGGGGCCCCACAATAAGAGATGCAATCTGAGAACAGATTAGTAACAGGAGAAACAGCACTGGAAAATGGAAAAAAGAGTGGTTTTGTAACACCTTTTTATACTCCAATATCCTTACAGATACAAAGAAACATATTTTGCTTATTTTACAGTATGGGTAATTCTTTAGTTACCAATGTAACATTTGTAAGCTTCTTTACATATATATAACATTAGGCACAGCACATACTCTGATGAACATTAAACTGTTTGTTGGCTGCCTTGATCTACCCTACAAAAATAATCAAGAAATACACCACAGATAGTTTAAATGCTTTCTTTTTAAAGGTAAAGGGACCCCTGACCGTTAGGTCCAGTTGCGGATGACTCTGGGGTTGCAGCGTTCTTCTTGCTTTATTGGCCGAGGGAGCCGGCGTACAGCTTCCGGGTCATGTGGCCAGCATGACTAAGCCGCTTCTGGCGAACCAGAGCAATGCACAGAAACGCCGTTTACCTTCCTGCCACAGCGGTACTTATTTAGCTACTTGCACTTTTGGGCGTGCTTTCAAACTGCTAGGTTGGCAGGAGCTGGGACCAAGCAATGGGAGCTCACCCCACCGCAGGGTTTTGAACCGCCAACCTTCTGATCGGCAAGCCTAACTTGAATAAGTATTTTCTCTTAAATTATGGATTTTTTCCCCATCTGTGGTAATATATATGTTTCATAGGCAAGTGTTGAATACATGTTATTTTACTCATGTGTAAAATATCATTTTGAAAAACTGTTGCTTGGGAAATTATCTTTAAAGTGATATGAAAATGAAAAAATGAGTCTGTAGGGTGACATTTTCATGGAATTATCCAGTTCTCCAAGTATCTGCTGTTTGTGCATTTATAAAAAATATTATGTTGTCCCTTTTCTCATGCAATGGAAAGCCATTTTCCAATGGCAACACTTTAACTTTGTGCTTTTCACAGCTGCATCACCACTTGGAAATATATAGAAGATTTTATTTTTAATGTAATACCATACAAATAAAATTGAAGCTTTGACTTAAAATTTAGGTGAGAAAAACCCATGCAGGAATTCAGAGATCTGCTTCAGCCACAACATTAATCCATAGTTTAAAATGAACTTTGTTGAATGCACGCAAGTGCTTTGCTCCTCCCCAAGGCCTCACTATGTTGCATGGGAACAAGTAAGGTACATGCATTTTTTCACGCCCTATTTATTTTTGACCCACCCACCACTAGTATGTGGGCCCTAGAAGGTTGGGGAAGTTCCAATCCATCTCTCAATCTGAAATAGTTCCCCCACCAATGTTCAGTATAATTTGGAATATACTACACAATTTAATACAAACATGTCACTGAGATCATCAACAACTGGAAGAACTAATTTCATTATCAGACAACCCATCTCAATTTATAAATACAGTACTGAATTTGATCCCACTTTCAGCACATTTTTGAGAAACAAGTACCCGGTTAGCTACTCTATATAACAATATACCAGCCATAAATTTCACTTCAGCAGTCATACTTGAATAAGTGATTTATACAAGAAACCAAATCAGATTATAAACTCTGCCATGCATACCCTAACAAAGTTGGGATGCCAGAGTTACTCAGTGTACTTTTTCCATCTACAGTTGTTTTGGACAGAAAATACATTCCTGTACAGCTGTGTTCATGAAAAAACAGCTATATTTTAGGATTTTTTAAATAAAAAAACCTCAAATAGAATGATCTTATCTTCCAATTTAATTCCAACTCCGCAGCCAAACCACAGTCTCACTCAAAATGCCAAGAAAACCATGAGTTTAGTTGATACACTATTTATTTAAAACTTTGTTTCTAGCAAGCAAGTATGATTACAATCAGAATTGTGATCACAAACTCATTATGTCTAAAATATCAAGAGCCAATATTAACTCAAAAGGCAGAGTTCAATCTCCAAGGACAACAGCCGCTGTGATGATGGGGATGAATTATTTAATTCTATATGTGCAAATGTGAATAAATACCAAACTCCACTTATAAAGGCTGGCAAGCTCCCAATTTTTATTGCTACCCTCCTTGTGTTTACAAAGGTAATCAGAAAAACCTTTCTGGAATGTTGAACAGCCTCCCTGCTGCCAGGCACAGCTGGAAGAAGTGCTACTGTGTACTCATGCAGGCCTATGAGTCAGGGCCACTGAACTGCTTATGCCAGCAAAATCATAAAGTGAGCATAGGCCAAATATCTGCCTGAGAAAAAGTTACTGAAACCATTAGCTGCAGGCAGTCACACAACTGTATCCTGTCTTAACAAGCCAGGATTCGCATGGGCTGCATAGAAGCACATGGAGCCCCTTCGCTGCCACTTCGCTCCTCTTTTCATGCTAGTGGTGACACGAATCTGTTAGCTGCAGTTAAACCATAGCTTCCCACTACATGCAAACATGGACCATGGCTTCCAAACAAGCCAGATTCACAATCCAATTTGAAATTGTATCTCCGAGATCCTTTTTGAGAAGGGGACACCAGACTGCACACAGCATTCCAAATAAAGTACAGAGGCTGTAATAATGCATCAGCAAAGAAGGAATGAACCACACCTCACTCAAACTAATCAATAATGTAAACAAGCATTGTTTGCTCCTCATTTTCTGAGAAATATTAAGTGGAACATAAAAAGCAGAAACAGAACTAGTGATGAGTTAAAATGTCAAATAGCTAGGACTTACCAGTCACCTGTTTTCTTAGTTTTTCGATTTCTTCTTTTAGGCTTTTAATTTCTAAATCTTTGCTTGCTGTTAATGGACCATCTACAGTTGAATAATGCAGGGCCTGGATTGTTTGCGTGGACTCTTTTTTAAAAAATAAATGGAGGGAAAGGGACACTTGTGAGAGACTGCATCCACAAGTTTCGGTCCAGTTATTGCGCGTATAGGAGTTCTTGGACCTTGAGACCTCACATAAAATACTGCCCAAGGAATACCCAAGGCAGTGTCTATGGCCTGGCAGATGTCAAAAACACATATCATCTCTTTCAAGGCTGCAATCCTACCCCCCATTTACGTGTGAACGAGCCCCCCTGAATGTAATATGACATTTCAGAATAGATATTGTGAGGATTGCACTATTATCTCTCTTCTTCTCTAGAAAATATCTGATTCCTTCTCCAAAATTCCTAGTTGGAGGACTTCTCAGTACTTCACTCAGAGTATCAAAGGCAAAGCTTCTAGTTTATAATTCATCCTACTGTCTTCCACCTCTTACTAATCCACTTGATACTTCTATGGGGAACCTTGTGCTGAGATTCCTGCTTTGCAGGGGATTGAACTATATTGTCCTCAGGATCTCTTCCAACTCTACAATTCTATTGTTTCTTCCTAGGTTCAGAACCTTATTCTTATCCTCATACCTAAGTGTTCCCCCCCAAATACTGCCATTTACCCTCCAATTCCACTTTTCACTTAATCATCACTACCAGCAGTTTGATCACATTGCTTTCCTTTTCTGTTGCCATACTAAGTTCCCTTTCTTTCTGAATGGTGCTTAACATTTCAATTCCAAAATCAAATACACTTATTCTTGTGCCTTCTCTCCTTTTCTTCATACCTTCTCACGTTCTGTGCTCCACCAGCAAGAATATCCTCATAAAGCTTTCTTCTACCCCTCATCTCTTCCCCTTTGCTTTAACTCTTCTTGGCTATGAATTTCTTGTATTCACATGCTTTTAAATCTTCCTTCAAAACCCATCTCCTTTCTTCAGCCTTCCACAACTAATTGCCTTGACCATACAACTTTAAAGTGTATAGAAGGAAAAGTGTAAGCCATGGACAAAGCCTGGCTCAGATTTAGTTTTGTGCAGTGCTAAGTCATTTATAGATATTTTTGAAAAATCATAATAAGATGATTAGTTGATAATGATCATACTGTCTTTTTTAAATCTTCCAATTTCTGCTTGCAAAATATAGTATTTTTACAAAGCCGCAACTATGGCAAACTTGGTATGTTATTACTCATGTTATATATGGGTAATATATACCACTTTTTATCCAATGAATATATTAAATGAATTTAATTCAAATAAATGATTAAAGATCCTTCTTATAGGAATACCTTGTAGTTTTCTGCTAAGTTCAAGTTTTTCCTGCTCCAGGCGCTTTATTCGCCTCTCATATGCTTCTGTTGCTAAGGTATCCTCAAGTGTCCTTTGAACGTTGGCATCAAGATCCATAGCCCGTTGCCCAGCTGCGTATCTTAGACTACTGCGGTCCGAAAGGACACTGCAAAGATAGAAACATGAAAAAGCCAACTTACTCATTATTCCAGCAGTTCAACTATTTTAAGTTTCAAATTAGGATAATTTAATTCATTAAAAAAACCCTGCATGCAACATTTGCAAATTACTCTAAAATAAAGGCATCATATACTTTTTTTTTTAGGTGGTACAGGTTCTGCCTATTTCACACATTATGTAATGGCAAACTTTGATTTGCCACTCCATGTATTCACAACAGGCAGTTGCACCAGTCATGGCATCCTGAAGAATGCACCTGTATGGTACAGTGTTTGCAAACACTGCCGAAAACACACATTACATTCTTAAACTTGGGTACAACCTACACACACTGACCCAGGAGAAAGTTCCACTGAATTAATGGAGCTTACTTCTGAAATAGTCCGGTATAGGATTGCACTGTTAAAAACATTTTATGTGTACATCTAAATAATGTAGTGAACGAAGTGACCTACTGTGTAGGCTCTGCCTTATAAGTGCAAGCCACATGGTGTCATCAGATGATCAGTTCTCCCCATAGCTACCAGTAAATAAATTGTGCCTGAACATTTTGTTGTGTCATTATGATCCAGCAAACTACTATTTCTCACTTCACTGAAGAAAGCAAGCAATACCTAGCCTCTTATTTTATTTGTATTCAGCCATCATTCAAGCAATAGAACGGAAACAAAAATAATTTACATGTGTACATTTGAATGGGAGGAGAAATATGTCTGTTATCAACATTACATTAGAATGCATGCTTTATGTGACAACTGTAAATATGATAAACTTGCCTTCTTCTAGATTAAAGTATACAAAGTCTCTTGAAAACCCAAGGCTTCTACTCACCAGCTACTTGTATATGTGAATCCTACAAAGGGCAGATGATGGCCAGAAAATGCAGTATGTGTTGGTGGGGGCATTGTCTCCTATGGGATAAAAGCATGTTAAATTTGATGTCATTAGTTTGCCCCCCCCCCAAAAAAAGCTGATATATTACATCTGAATCAACTGAGCACTCTTCCAGGGCAAACAGCAAATATCCTTAGGATATAAATTAATATTAGTATATTTCCCCTATTCTTGGTGATTGCAATGTGATTGAGCTGAAAAAAGCAACATGGAACCAATGCAGCTCTCTTTTCTGGGCCTTGATGATACTGCAGTCCCCTTTCTAGCTCAGGGCTTCTCATTCTCGGTAGCACTCAGCAATCAAAAGTAGAGAGGTATATTGCGAAAAAGCAGCCTGAAGACTGCATGTCATTGGGGAGTAGTGGGACCAACTCTATGGAACTCCCTCCCAACAGAAATAAGGCAAGTACCTGCTAAGTTTCAGGTGCCTCGTTAATTTTTTTAATTCCAGGAGGACTTTGCACTATGAATTACTAATGTTTGATATACGTTTCATATTTTGTATGTTTTGTATTTTTATTTTGTAAGCTGATTTGGGACCCAGATGGTGAAAATGAAGTATACATTTTTAAAATGAAAACATAAATATTCTATATGCTTTCTCTCCTGGGAAGGCAGGCAAGCTTTTTTAAAAAAAACCTCATTGTTATTTTAAGCCTTCTTTGCAAGTCAGCATGCATCTAACACACCATAAAAACACATTTTAAAAAACAAACAGAAACCCCCCTCAATTATGGCTTATTTTGTACTTCTTTCAGCTATTAAAACAGGAAGGTACCTTCTTGAAATCTAAAGTAATCTGATATAAATGCTGTATTTTGGGGTATTCAGTCCAAAAAATGGGATTGGGAGATCAAAATTTGCAGACGTTGCTCTGGAGTAACTTACAGAATTCTTTAAACAATCATCATCTACATCAAAATTTGATGTATCTGTTGGACTGCTAACTTCAGGGATGTAAGGTGCTTCGCAGTTTCGAATGTTATCCCAGTCAATCCCAGAAAAAAATGGGTGGCCTTTGAAGTCTTCTATTCCATTCTGCCCAAGTCTATGCTCTCTGCTACAAATGAGTCTTCGAATTAGGTCCTTGGCATTTTCAGACACATCCGTCATTTGGACAGGAAACTGAAACCTCTCCTTAAATAAAAAAAGATGGGAAAATTAGGACCATACTGTGAAACAAAACAAAACAAAACAAAACAGTTCAGTGTTATAAATAGAAAAGTGCCATATTTCCTAGTATCTCTGTGGCAATTTCTTTATAATTGAACCAAGACAACAGCACCTGGTCCACTCACTAATGTATGTGTTTATAAATGCAGCCTCAGTGGCTAGTTGGACTTCTTAACGGAAAAACAGTGGCAGTGTCTTAAATTCATTTCTCCTGCAATTATTTTACAGTTAAATATGTTAATTTTGTCAAGCATACAGCACTCCATTACTCAATGAATTATCCAATCACTTTCCAATAATGTCACACAGCCAACATATATTCATATGCAGTGATTATAGGACTTCTACTATGTCCAAACTAAAAATATCATTATAAAGTAAAACCTGAACATCTGAGGTCAACAAAGGCAGTACTCTAGGCATTGAAGCAGCTAAAAGCCAAGTCTATTAGTTTATTGAAGCCAACATATTCTCTTGATGAAACAATCAATGTTAACATCTTAAAGACTATAAAGCACTAAGCAGAATTGTTGGTCATCTGTTCACAAATATTGTCCCACTCACTTTGTGGTTCATTATCTTTCCATATGTCTCCACCAAGGATTCTGCGTAAAAGGGTGTTTCACCATAAAGCATTTCATACATGCAAACACCAAGGGACCACCAGTCGCATTCAGGACCGTACTTTCCTTTCCCATCTTCCATGGCTTGCAGGATTTCTGGAGAGATATAATCTGGTGTTCCAACTGCCACTGAAGACTGAACCTGAAGGGACAATAAATTCTATTATTAAAATGATCTATAATATTATGTGTGTTTCTGTACTGGTGTGAATATCTAAATTTCTGATTTGATACGGTTACTGAGGACCCGAATGGGTTGGGTTATGCCCCTTGTCACGCGACAGAGAACCTATCAAATTTACGCTTCAGGTAAGACCAATCATTCTTTTCATGTGGTAATTTGCCCAAGGAGATTAAAATAAAAGAGGTAGCTTGCCAGCAGGCCATGGTAATGTTACAGGCAACACAAGCCTCTAATAAAACATTTCCTCTCCATTACAATATTTACTTAAAATCAGTATTCTTATTTAGTTCCCAACACTTGAAGCGAAAAGCTGTGTGTGTCTATATTCCTATAGTCTTGTCTTTTATTTCTTCCAGACAATTTCAAACATTTTAGGAGTCTTCCACACCAATGAACCTTTTTATTAATGTCAATGGGTCCATTTTGAGTAAAATTTAATTGAATACCACAGGACCCCAAATTCTGTAGGATGCTGCATTTAAAAAGATACAGCAAATAAGCTTCACTTCTCCTGACATGTATTTATTTTACAGATATACTGTATATAATTACAGATAGCTTTTTGCTATAATGAATGAAATAGACAGAGGACTGAAGTAATGAAATTTATTAAACATGAATGGACAATAATGGTGAAAAGGGAATCAATCTAATCAATTAGTCACCCAGATAAAATGTGTCCCTTTTATGGTGTAAGTGTAATTACATTGCCATAAAACTACAATTTTTACAGAGGTATATATTAAGAAATATATCAGATATATTATCAAAAATTGTAGTGGCAGACTAGGGCAGTGTTTTTCAACCTTTTTTGGGCAAAGGCACACTTGTTTCATGAAAAAAATCACGAGGCACACCACCATTAGAAAATGTTAAAAAAAATTAACTCTGTGCCTATATTGACTATATATAAAGTAATTTTTCAATTTTTCCCACGGCACACCAGGCAACATCTCGCGGCACACTAGTGTGCCACGGAACAGTGGTTGAAAAACACTGGACTAGGGACATAAATGAAGGTGACTAAAACTATACTTTAGCTTTGTTTTTATTATTATTTACCGTTCCATCTTCCATCAGTTTCAGACAAGAACCAAAATCTGCTAACCGAATATGTCCATTCATATCCATCAGGATGTTGTCTGGCTTGATGTCCCTATAAAAGAAATTGATTTAAGTCATTCCATGTTGATTTTCATTATATTGAGACAAGTGCAATAAAACATTTTGCATTCAAAATTATTTGTATATCAGTTTGGAGACAACTGAGACTAAAACGTATTTCTCTGAGGGGCCATCATCTGATTAAAGAAATCTTAAGTCAATTAATTGTATAGCATTTTATCAATTAATACATCATCAATTTAAATGTGCATCTAAATTTTCATATGATGTTAAAACAGTTCTAAACAGCTTTTTTATTTTTTGAAAAATGATGATACTTGCATGTGCCACAATAAGCATAACCTTAGCAGGAGCAATCCTTCAGAAGTCACCTGCAGTTCCACAAATGCTTTATTTTTTAAGTAAAACGTTAAATAAAATCTGCTGCACAATTAATTGGCAGCATCCTTCTGGTTGATCAGAGCTATGGCAAAGAGGTCCTTCCCACATGTTTCTAAGCAGAAAAAAACTTGTAATTGATTGGACTGCCCTTTAAGGCAATCCCAGGATGAAACCTTGCACCCCAACTGTTATTATGAGGGCTAACTTGCTTTCACTGTATTGGCCTAGAAAGGCCGCCTTGAAATGCAGTCTGAGCATGCTCAGAGCTGTTCCCTAAAGCCATGCCCATACCTCAAAGCATAGTATTTGCAGATAGCCAGGAGAAAGGTGTGGTTGCAAGTTTGAGAAGTTTGTTTTTTAAATTAATATTTATTTAGAGAAAATTATGGTAGAGAGAGCATCTTTCTATACCGTCTACTTTTTGCTTAATCATTTGCAGTTATTTTGATGTTTTGCATTCCTGTTTTTCTTTGTTGAAAAATGCTGTGTGTTTGGCTTCTGTGAGAACAAGATGCTGGACCAGATGGGCCTTTGACCTGATGCATAGGCTCTGCTGCAGTGATTATACAATGTACAATAGGCTGGAGAGAAACTGTTTACTCTGATTATTCCTTATTTACCAAAAATAATCCACCTCAGAAATTTTACATATCTATAAATACTCAACAAGGAAATACAGAATCATTTAAGAGTAGTCAGTGAATACTCTTGGAAAGCAGAGCTTTCCAAACTTTTCATGTTGGTGACACACTTTTTAGACATGCATCATTTCGCGACACAGTAATTCAGTTTTAATAGCAAACCAGAGGTTAAATTAACCCCTTTCCAAGAGTTCACGTAACACACCGACACCCTAATGTGTCACAACGCACAGTTTGGAAAGCTCTGATCTCAAGTAAAACACATGCTGATTGATACTAGCATGAGAAAAATATGTGATAGTATATATGTAACTCATGGCACATTTTGGTAAAATATTCTGTTATTAAATAAATTTTGTTCCTAAAGCATGTACTTTTCTTTATACTAAATTCTTTTGACGAGACTTTATTCTGAAAAATAGTGAAGTATCTGCTTTATGGTATCTGGCTTTCTTTATGAATTTAAAATACTAACAAAGCAAGCAATAACACACAACGGGATATACATTCACCAGCCAACATACGCACGCCTTGGGTGTGCTCAGTTACTGATGTTTATTCATAAAAATACACACACACACACTGTACAAATCTTGGCCAGGGAATGCATGCCTCGTCATGTTTCACTGCACTTACAAAATAGTCTCTTGAAAAAACACCCTAGTTTAATATACAAAAGGGAAAGGGAGGGAAGTATAATGAGAAGGTTTGTTAGATGCAGGTTATATATAGACATTCCTATAATTCTAGCTACACGTATGTTCACTTTTATGGCACCCATATCCATAATGGATAATTGATTCAAAAGTTGTGGCTTATTTATAATCATTCCTACCAGAAAAACTGATTTAAATCCAGACTAAAAAACAACAACAACACAGGGGTGCTTTCAAGTAAGTTTTACACAGAGTACACCTATTGGAATTAATAGACCTAATTTAGTCATATTAAATAATTTCAATGGGTCTACTCTGCATAAAACGTAGTTGAATATCAAGTCTGATATTCAACTAGCTGAAAATCAACTAGCTGGCCTGTGCCACGCCTTGCTGTGGCTCTCCCCTCCCCCCCCCCATTCTCGCCTGGTTTCCCCACAGCTTATCCCCACGAACTTCCATGTGGCCCATTTCAGCCTTCCCTCCCCCCCATTTTTGCCTGGTTTCCCACACGTTATCCCGATGAACTTCTGCCTGCCTCCCCTCCGTCTTTGCCCCCGTTTTTGCCTGCCGCCCCACAGCTTCTCCCGTTGAACTCCCGCCTGGTTCCTCTCCGTATTTCCCATTTTTGACTGCCTCCCCACAGCTTATCCCGTAGAACTTCTGCCTGCCTCCTCTCCGTCTTTGCCGTTTTCGCCTGCCTCCCCACAGCTTCTCCTGTTGAACTTCCACCTGTCTCCTCTCTGTCTTTGCCCCCATTTTCGCCTGCCTCCTCACAACTTCTCCTGTTGAATTTCCGCCTACCTTCTCTCCATATTTCCGTTTTTGCCTGCCTCCCCACAGTTTCTCCCGTTTAACTCCTGCCTGCCTCCTGTTCGTCTTTCCCCCATTTTGCCTTCTTCCCCACAGCTTACCCCGCTGAACTTACGCCTGCCTCCTGTTTGTCTTTCCCCCCGTTTTCGCCTTCCTCCCCACAGCTTATCCCATTGAACTCTCGCCTGGCATCTCTCCGTCTCCCATATTGCCATGGAACGTTGTGTCCAAATTTGAAGGCAATCGGTCAAGCGGTTACAGAGCAAGGCTTTAGCCAACAAACACCCAGCTTGAACATTTTTTTATATATAGATTTGTCTGGTAACAATGAGCATAAGAATTAAATGAGGTAGATAATGTACATAACTTTTGAATCCCTAATCAATGACCTGAAAAAATGTGCCCATCAGGGGAAATGTACAGTACATGTATCTTGAGTTAGAGGAACTAACATACACAAACCACTTCCTAATAAACAGGACAAATATGTCTAAGTTTGTCCTATACCTTTACACATTTCTAGTTGTCATCACATACCATGAAATGCAAAGTCAGCCCCAGAGGCACCATTTGGTCAGCCCTCTGGTCAGCCCCAGAGGCACCATTTGCCTGTGGAGCTTGTAGCTACTGCTGCAACCAACAGCTGTGAAAACCTTTGGGAGGCAGAGATGCCAGAGGGCATCAGAGGAGGGAGGGAAGGAAAGAGGGACAGAGGCCAGTGTTGCCCATGGCACACCTGACTGTCATTCAAGGCCCTCCAGGGTGCCACAGCACACTGGTTGAAAACCACTGGCATATACAGTTATATTTGCATAGTAGTCAAATGAACAAGCTCCTCCTTCTTTAGCCCCACAAATGTTGCAAGAAAGAGATTAACAAACATTCAGGTGGATAAATTTCTTTGAATGTCTAATGATATATTTGTATACATTCATAAAGATGTCCCAGCACAAATTTGCAACATAATATAGTTAAGAAATATTTTTCAGTTATCAATAAAATATCTGAATGAGATCTTTGCAAAAAGGCTGTTTTTCTAATTTTAATTTATATTTTATCATCAGGTAGGGCAATGCACTGCAAAATTCAACCACCACATCATCCCAATGGTTACTGATTACGCCATGTGAAAACCATAGTGTCTGACAAAAGAGGTATGGTGCTATTATTAAACCAAAACTCATTCTGAGGAAACAGGTTGAATTTAAGAACTGCAGCAAGCACCAAGGGAAATTAGTAAACATGTTACTAGCTGATCCAATTTGTAAAGCTCAAGGAGTAGACAATTGTAAGGAAATGAGATAAATAATCTTGAGCTGAAACATGACAAATTGTAACAATTATGGAATACTATTCCAAGGCTCTGGAGGTTAGCACGCCATTCGTTAATCAAAGCTAATCCTGAATTACAATGTTCAATTATTTGCAGGGCTTCCGTTTCAATTTTGTGTTTCCACAAGATGGTGATTGCATTTTTTCAGAAGTCTCTCAACCTAATTTAAAGTACAGTAAATAACAAACTTATTTTGCAAACCTTAGTTTCATTAGACAAATGCCGTTTCCATTTCCTTTAGTTTGTTAGAAAACATGTGCTCCATACAATCACCATAAACAAGATCATATTATTGCTCTTACAGAAATTTTGTTATGATGTGTAAAAAAGAAAGAAAATGTGGCCTGTCGTTTTCACAAAAGCTGTTTATCAAACTGAAACCCCACAAACCCCACCCTAAAGTCCTAAAATAATTCCATTACACTTTCCAAGAGCTTCACATTAGCAATGTGGGCATAGGCAGTACTCTACAAATTCCTGCTATAACCATTCTCATGTTAAATGAAATGAGGTCTCACAAAACTTATGAATACAGTGGTACCTCGGGTTACATACCTGCCCTGATCCGTCCCGGGGTGCTGTTTGCACCCCAAAAAGTCCATAACCCGAGTGGCGATATCGGACATGCGCGAAAATGTGATGTCGTGCTTCTGCGCATGCGCAAAAGGTGCAGAACACTTTTGCGCATGCTCGCCGGGCGAAACCCAGAAGTAAATACTTCCGGGTTTGCCGTGTTTGGAACCCGAAAAAACGCAACCCGAAGCACATGTAACTCAAGGTATGACTGTATTATATTAATTCAAAATATGTATACCATGCCTCTCTACTAACAAGCTTCCAAAGGTGGTTTACAAAATCAACGTAACACCATTAACAATAAAATCCAATTAAGACAATTGAAAAAAATCAAATCGTAAAATCCAATTTAAGGAAACAGCAGCAATATATAGCAGCAATGGGGGGGGCACTTTTTGAACCTTAACTTGTCCCTCAAGTCTCCTTTATGAAGGCAGGAACTAGAAGGAAGTTTCCTTGAGGTATTTTTTTGTCTTGCTCTAAACCACAGAGCCTAGGGTTTGCCAATCAGAAGGTCGGTGGTTCAAATCCCTGTGACGTGGTGAGCTCCTGTTGCTCAGTCCCTGCTCTTGCCAACCTAGCAGTTCGAAAGCACGTCAAAGTGCAAATAGATAAATAGGTACCATGCCGGCGGGAAAGTAAACGGCACTTCTGTGCGCTGCTTTGGTTCACCAGAAGCGGCTTAGTCATGCTGGCCACATGACCCGGAAGCTGTACGCCGGCTCCCTCAGCCAGTAACGCGAGATGAGCGCTGCAACCCCCGAGTCGTCCATGACTGGACCTAACAGTCAGGGGTCCCTTTATCTTTACCTAACTGATTGACCATGTAAGCTGCACTGAGAATTTGTTGAAGGATGGGGTATAAATATCCAAATTCAACAAATAAATACATCATTACATATAATTTACAAACATACAAGAAAGCAACCACGGGTTGCTTCTAAGCCAGTGGTAGGACATTTAAACCACTGCATTAACCTTCAGGCCTAGCAAGACTCTCCAACTGTAGTTATTGCCAAAGTATTCTTAATTTAAAATTCAGTTTTCTTTGACATTAAATGTCATAAATCATTAACCATCAACATTCAAAACGTACCGCTAGATTATCGGAAGAGCCTAAAACACAAGGATCCAACTTACTTAATATTAAACTCATTTTTTTTCTTTCAAGAATGAAAATGACATAATAAACCTAAAGTACTTCTGTGATTTAACTTTCTGCTTTTAGTATAACAGCCATCTATACAGCCTGGCTGCAAGGGTGGGAGTATTCTTGCTTTTCAAATGTGTACAGCTGCCCAATATTATTCTTGATTTAGCCATCCTGCTTGCTGTCTTTCAAGCTAGGCTCTGCATTCCTCAAAGGAAATTTTACACCAACAAAATGCTCCAGAGGATTCACCCATTTGATTCAGCAATTTAAAGGATTACGGCTTTCAAGTTACAGTTTCCATACTGTGGTGCAGATTCTAAAATGCAATTTATAGGATGCCTGGCTTCTACAATCTCCCATATAAATAAATTAATACATATTTTTTTAACATGCAGGATATAGTATGATGTGTTGCTATAACAACATAAAAGAGGAAACAGGCAATGCAAAGTCTATACAGTAGTGCCTTCCCCAAACTGCTGTTCTTCAGATGTTTTGGGCTACAACTTCCATAACTCCTAATCAAAATTGATAATGGTCAGGAATGGGAGTGGAACACATAATGTAAACCAGAGGCCCTACACTGCCTACCTCTGAATTACCAATTGTATAAATGTAGGCAAATGAATAAAGGTAATTTAATCACCCATGCAAATATTTATATCCAGATTGAACAGAGTTCCAGGAGAAAACCTACCTGGTAGTAGCAAGGAAAAGAAAAGGAAGACAGAAAAACAACCAGAAAAAACTGTAGCATGAAGTATACTATGAAGCTGGGTTGGTAAGTCAACCATGGTTAGGATACAAACCTTGTTATTGAAAATATAAGTATTGTAGACAACTTGTTAATACCACTAACACAAGTCTGTAGCATGGTTTAAAGATTAAATAATTAAAGTCTGCTAAGTATAAGGCTAATTCATGTGAGAGCTTTTAGACCCGCGTGGTAGTAGGAGTTGCTGGCTGATAAAAGAGTAAAAAGAATAATCTCCTTAAGAATGTTACATCCATCTGTGGATACCATCTGTCAAAGGAATCCTGAAAAGGAGAAGCTACAGAGGAATCCAAAATACGTTCAGCTGTTATAATATAAATTGCTACCTGATACTGTAACCCCAGTCTTTAGAAAGACTTTCACCTCTTTTACTTCTAACTAAATATAGGCCAGATACCTTTTATACTCTTCTATTTTGACACAACTAGCAAAGCCGCTCCCTTTCTCCATGAAGAATGGACAAACACTGGCACTGACTGAGACTAGACCAGTGTTTTTCAACCACTGTTCCGCGGCACACTAGTGTGCCACGAGATGTTGCCTGGTGTGCCGTGGGAAAATTACTTTATATATAGTCAATATAGGCACAGAGTTAATTTTTTTAACATTTTCTAATGGTGGTGTGCCTTGTGATTTTTTTCATGAAACAAGTGTGCCTTTGCCCAAAAAAGGTTGAAAAACACTGGACTAGACTACCGATGAACCGATTCCTACCATTTTACTTGTGGGGATGCAAGGTAGTACAGCCACATCAAAACATCTCTGGATTAAAAAAATACTACTATACTATACATTGTTCCATGTGAGTAAATCCAACTGAAGACAAAAGGACTAAGCAAACATGCATAGGATAAAGCTTCAAATTCCACTGAACAGAAAGAAAATGGAAATAAACACCACCATATCAACATACAGCAATATATGTCTGTTGACATATACTACCATTTTTTAAAACAAACAAACAAATAAATACTATTTACTTTACTATGGACTGCAATCTAGAGCAATTTCACATTTTAAGTAAATAAAGAAATTATTTGTTTACACTTCAGTCAGAGGGAAACAGCTCTGATTTTGGATTGGTGGAGCAGAATGCTCAAAGCAAAAATTCTTGCGCAAAATAAACGAAATGGGAGATCTCATGTGCTTTGAATGGAAATGTCCATTATATACAGAAGCAAGGTTGCATTTACTTACTTACTTACTTACATTTATTACCCTTTCTTCAAAGAAATAAATTGCTACCTAGGTTACATAAAATGCAGCCTATTATTTAAAAAAACACAAGTATCTTATATGCTTCCCAACAATCAGTAGAACTAAAAATATAACAACAGACAGGCTTAGGCACAAATGTCCAAGCTAGAGCATTCCCAGAAGATGGCAGTCCAGCCCTGGCTTGAAGACTTGAAGTGAGGGACAGCCTGGGTCAAGGATAGGGAGCCTCAGGCCTGAGGGCCAAATGGAGTTCTCTGGTCCTGCTACTTTACTCCATCTTCCATGTGACAGCCCTTCAAATATCTAAAGGGCTGCCACATGGAAGATGGACCAAGCTTGTTTTGTCCTACTCTGGAGGGTAGGACCCAATTTAGTGTCATATTCTGTATGTATAAATCTAGTTACAGGTAGGTGGCCGTGTTGGTCTGCCGTAGTAAATAAAATAATAATTAAAAAATCCTTCCAGTAGCACCTTAGAGACCAACTACAGAAAACGTTTCCAAGGCCTTGCTTCCCAAGGCAGGCAAACCCTTCAGAATGCTCTACTAGCTGAACCACTCACTATGTAATAGTGACCCCTGCGGCCAAGACCTCTGCCAAAACCCTCTAGGGAACAGAAAATGTCCTGGCTATTTAAAGGTTGTTTAAAAAGGGAAATGAAATACAAACTACAGAGCAAAGTGGCTGTAAAATGTTAATATACCTTTTCCAAGTTTTAATCGTGGAACATTATGATTCTGCTATTGAATGTCCAAATAAAATGGCTAAGAGTGCCCTTAATAAACTCAGTATTATTTCTCTAGGTTATTAGTTCTCAGGCTAAAAAATGCTGGAAACTAAAGGGGTATTCACAGCGACACTGTCTCTTTCACAACCCTTTACAAGCAAGTGGCACACTAGCCACTCCAAGAGAAAGAATATCATATTGAATAGACCATTTCCCACTTGGCCGGGCGGTGGGGTTGGGCTCTGACTGACTCCATTTACAAAAACCCTTTATAAGCAAGTGGCACTAGCCACTCCAAGAGAAAGAATATCATATTGAATAGACCATTTCCCACTTGGCCGGGCGGTGGGGTTGGGCTCTGACTGACTCCATTTACAAAAATTGAGGATGCTGAAGAGGCCAGAGACCATCTTGGCAGGGAGACCTGCTCCTTGATTTGCAGACCTTTTCCCACCAGGTCTGGGAGGGGAGGGCCCTGACTGACTCCAGCTACAAAAGTTGAGGTTGCTGATCAGACTCTTGGGTTGGGGCATTGTAGGGGTTTTGCTGCTCTTCTTGATATATATATATTTTGTTATTTATTTTATATTTTATCATTTATATGGAAATTGTTCAATTTGGTTGTGTATTTTTGATGTTCTATTTATTGTTTATGACTACCTTTGGCTATGTTGTAATTATGTATTTTTTCATGTTGCAAGCCACCTTGAGTATGGTTTGAAATATGGAGAGG
Source organism: Lacerta agilis (assembly GCF_009819535.1). Taxonomy (NCBI): domain Eukaryota; kingdom Metazoa; phylum Chordata; class Lepidosauria; order Squamata; family Lacertidae; genus Lacerta; species Lacerta agilis. The sequence continues at coordinate 87,802,058 of NC_046314.1, read as the reverse complement.
TGGCCTACAAATAAAATTATGTATGTATGTATGTATGTATGTATGTATATGTATATTCTTATAAAATATTCTAAATTACATGCCTTTCTTATGCCTGAAAATGTCTCAAAATAAATCTACACAGTCAATTATCTAATTACAGTCCCTGTTAAAATGAACATAAGCTACTTACAGACCATCATGTTAGTAAGGCTAGGCTAATAAGGTAACCTATATATGAAAGGGAGGGAGGGAGTGATGAAAATATCCCACTGCATAAAATGTCAGGTGGGGGTTGAAATTCAGACCTGATTAAGTGGATCACAAATCCAAACTACTCGGAACGTTAATACCTGTAATCTCTTGTGGGCTATACAGAATCTATTTTAAAATCTTCAGGTAAGATCTGTAGGAGGAGGGGAGAGTCAGATAATTCAAGTATATTTATCCCACATGTATTTTCCAAAACATTATCTTTCAAATTACTTTGTTCAGAAATAAACAATTTGTAAGCAATTTTAAGGGAAACCCATGCAGATATTCATGGAAAAGTGAAAACTCAGAATTTTCTAGACAAATGGTAGATCTGGATCTGCTGGTAGATATCTGGGTGATTTGAAGCAGATTGGCAAGCATCTTTTACTCCTAGTTTAAACAATAGCAGTAATTAGATGCCACCTTTCTTAATCATACTGCTAAAATGAAGAAAATTTGGGGTCAACAAAAGTGAAGTTGGTTCCATTATGGGACTCATAAGTCTTTAATTCCAGGTGTCTATCGTTTGCACCAGGTTAGTAAGCCCCTCACAAGGAGACGCTCTGCTAACCCTCTGAAGCAGGTAACAACACTCAGAATCCAAGAAAAATCAAGCATTAAGAATAGATCGTATTTTCCATTCAGTAAACTAAATATAATAATTAAAAATCAAATCCAAGGAATGAAAACCAAGGATTAAAAAAACTGCTTTCCCTCCATTTATTTATTTTCTTATGCCAAGTTTTAAGAATTACAGCATTAAAGCAAATTTTATGATTATTATTTTGCTGGTGAGCATTAAATACTATATAAGGAGCATATCAGCTACTTATAAAATTAGAATTACTTGCCAGTTAATCCCCTTTAAGCAATGTTATTTATTATCTAGTTGCCTCTTTGTTTTCCAACTAGCTAACAAACCTCTTGTAAGTGACTGCTTGTGACCTTTTCTGAGGTGGAAATAATTCAAAAGTAAGAGCCCTTGCCATTATGCAAATGTAATTATAAATCTCTATTGCTGATTAAATTTCAACATTGTATGCAACGGAAGTAATGCATGTAAAACACATGCACGCTAGGAATTCTAATTATTATAAAGGGCTAGTAGAAGACACACTTCCAAAACGTGTGTGTTTACATATACTGTGTGAACAAACATTCATAGCAGCTGGTGAGAAAAGAATGAGGTGTTTTCTTAATTTAATTTATGGACTGATGTTTCTCAGAGAGTGGTTTCAGCCATTATGCTAAACAGTTAGAAAGAGGAAGTGGAAATATCTTATTTTTCTTTTTCCTCTGTATCTCTTTCTCTCTCTCTTTCTCTCTCTCTCTCCTCATTGAGGAGATGTGGTCCGGGGTGGTGGGATGTGTGCCAAATGGTTACAGATCATCTCTTCCCATGCTTCAGAGGAGGTCTCAGAAGGGAATTTTTTAAAAAAGTTTATTTCCCCCTTTTCACTGTCCAGATTTCTCTCCCTGTGCTCACACATATACACAAACTAAAGTACTGAAGTTCAAGGCAAGCTGCCAGTCTTTAGCACTTTGTAGCACAATGGAGGAAGGATATGGAGGAAAAAATGGTTCCTTCCCCACTTCCTCAAGATTCCATTCTGCAAGCCCTGTACAAGATTCCCATCCCATGTTGGCTGGAGCATAAACAAGAGCAAACCTGTTAAGGGCTGGGGATACATGGTAACCTTGGGTGGCGGCGGGGAACAGCCTCACTTACACTCAGTTTAATGCCATCCTTAGGCTCTTTCAAATTGCTCTCTGGTACTCATGACCTTGCCCTAAGTTATGAATTTGCCCTTTCAAGACATAAAAGATGTCGTGTCTACTTTGTTCCTCTTCTGAGGTATATTTCCCCCACAATGTACTTTGCTTCCTTAAAATTTTGCAGCTTGGAGTTTAGCCAGTTTTGCTATTTGAAAGCAGCTGAACTATAGGGGCGATAATATCACTACTTCCTGCTGCTCAAGAAACTGTTAAGATTTCTGAAATGTTTTTATTAGCTTTTAAACTATATAAACACAACTGCACCTGAATCAATAGCAGCTCTTGACAAACCCTTTTGAAAGACATCAGGAAAAACCTAGCATCAATTAGCCCAGCTATGTGTTGCTCAACTAGGCATATACCTCATAAAAATGCGACTCCTGATGAGCAAATCATAATTTACATGATTAGGAAAGGTCCAATTTTCTTTTAAAAGTGACAAGGTATCAACATTTAGGTTTGGCATCACTGGTAATTTAGCTGTAATCCCAGGAAGTACGACAGACGTTTTTGATGTGTCTGCTCAAACAGATAATTTTCCACCTGCTGTTTCACAGTCTCTTTGTGCAAATGCACTAAATGGTAATAAATTATTTCTGATGTCACCTGAAGTAGTGAAAAAAGGAAAGAACCAGAACACCCACTACACATGTTCCTCCCTTTTAGGTAAAGGAAAAAGCATAATCTTTGAAAAATCAGTGACTGAGAAGCAGGAAACAGTACTGGACTATATGTTGAAGCAGACACCCAAAATCTGAGGAATATCAACAGTCAACATGCATAGTTTGAAAAATATGCATCTCCCCCCCCCCCCTTTCTTGAAAAGAAGGTATATACGTATTTGAACATTTGGTCTAAACTGTTCGTAGTGTTCTCAGGATTACAACTAAACAAATTGAGGGCCTATGAGGAATTGCAGGGTGCGAAAATAATTAACTGGGAGATTACACCCCCCCCCCACACACACACACTTTCATATAGTACAACATGACCCTGCTGAGCTTAGTCTGCTCACCTAGTCTAAACCTCCCTAACAAAATACTATAGTCCTGTTCACAGTTTAGGCAAGTAGGAAACTGCTCATGTTATAACTCTAGGAGAAAGCAAGCTTTGAGATCATACAACTCAGCCTATATGCATCCACATTATCCCTTGCTATTTCAGCCCAATTTCTTCCTCCGAAGTCACTGAAGCTCAGGACGTTATGGGGCAGTGGCATGCTGACCCTCTGCTTTCATTCTGTTTGTAATGGACTATGTAAGTAGTGGCCAGCTGCATATTCTTGTTTTCTATTAGTATTCACAAAATGGGAACCCAAAGGACTTGGGAAAGCCCTCAGTATTAAAATGGGTTGCTGAGTTCTGGAGCTAAATGATCAGCTTCCTGCTCACACAAGCTCTGAACTCTAACAGTATTGTACATTATTATTATTGTTGTTGTATTATTCTACAAATAGGATTTTATTATCAGAGAAAACCACAAAGATAAATAAACTGGCAATTTGCTTTTAACATATGTAGGTGCAGCAGATGTAATATTCCAAATGAATATCATTAAGAACACAAGCAAAAACCATCCTTGGGTTAAAAGCAGCTTCAGACTATTCTGCTTCAGACTAATTCTGTCTTTGCTCTTTAGGTTTCCTTTGGCCTCAACATAATCACATTTCATCAGAAATTCCAAGCTTAATTTCCTTACATTGCCTTGGGAAATTTCTGAAGATGACTAATAAATGCTAAAAATAAATCACTAGATTTATTTATGATGTAGGGGTATGGAAAAGAGCCCCAGTTCTGTCACTTGGCCATCTTTAACAGGCACAGGCTTGCCCAATAATAAATGGAAAGTATTTCTGGTGAGTTTTTAATCTTTCACCAATGAAGAGTACTTTGTTCTTTTGTCATAAGCAACTGATCCCTAGCATAATGGACTTGTGGATCTCACAGACTAGCAAACAGTCCGTAGCAATCTACTGTGGACAACTATTTGATAAATGTAGCAAAGTACTGAAATGACGAAACAGGGGCTCTGAAGCAGAGTTAACTATTTGCAATTTTACAATAAGAAAACCCTGCTATTTCCCAATAACAGCTATAGCTGGAACTCAACTGCTGCTTCAGTGCCATGCCATCTGCTTTCTTGCTCTACTGATTTAGGGTTTTCTATGGCTCTACTGTGCCCAACTTGTATAAAAGAAATAATAGTGCTCAAGTGGCATTCCGTAAAAGGCTGTTGATGGACCATCAGTTTCATTTTTATTACATTTATATCTAATCTTTCTTCTGTCAAGGAACCCAAGGTAGCACAAATGTGCCACCCAGGCGCTGTTTTGCCCATGGGTATTAAACTGCAAGTGGAATAAATTTTTGATGGGTGCATGGTAGAAAGAGAAAAGGTATGGGAGGCCCTCCCAAATATGTGCTTCTTTTGTGTGACTTGAGGCTATTATCTGGCATGTTTATTGTTATCATATAACAATGTTACTATATAGGAGACAATAATCATATTAATCAGAAAAAAGGGTCAATCAAGGTTAACTGAAAATTAATCAAGGTTAATTGAAATAAAAAATAAGAACATTAAATGTTTGACTGTTTTATATTTTCATTCAAAGTGCACAGTGGTAGCTCTATTGAACTATGTTCTCCAGCCTCTGGCTCTTTTAATTTTTTATGAGATGTTTTGGGTGAGTCATTCGTTTTAAGATTAACCATTGTGCATTATTATTTTCTTTTCTTTTCCAATTGTTTCATTTCTGTGAACCATTACTTCCCAAGAAGTATTTAAAAAGTCGCTCTCTTATTCTGGGATAACAACTAAATTAATTTAAATATTTCAATTAATCCAGGAATTACAGAAGGCACGTTAAGCCTATTCTCACACTTTTAAAAACAGAGCTCAGTGATCCATTCCACTTTAAAACAGAATTAGCTTCGGCAGAGTAGAAACAAAGAATAAGACGCCCTGATAGTAGAAAGGCCTGGAGGTCCACAATCAGCCCCCAGGCCTGAGGTTCCCTGCCCCTACCTGAAGTTCTCTAAACACATGCTTAGGTTTGGAAAATAGTCATCTTGTCAAATGCTTCCCCTAGACAGGGAAAGTTCCCAGGCTTTCCCCTAGAACAGAGCACTGGCACATATAGTCCCCCCCCCCTTTTCTTTCTACTGTTACAGCTGCAAGTAAAATAAAAGGGAAATGGGTCACATTTCAATGACTGGTCAAGTTAACGACTTTTGCAGTTTTTAATTTTTGAAAGAAAACTATGCCTTACAAGCATGGTTTGTATAAACTGCAATCCAAGTGATAAAATATGTCATTTCGGATATAACGAGGAGATTTATGAAACAGGCAAGCCAGTCTCGTTGGCAAAAGCTGCAAGTAATACTAGGAAAGACATGGGAATCTGTTATGAAAGGAGTATGAGCAAGACAAGAAGCATGCCTGCAAACATCTAATTTAACTAACAGCTAATCTAACTCTGGTGTGCTTAACCATTTGAAGATGGAAAATATTACAGAACGTTATGCACTGCCGTCAAACGATGGCTCAAGATGGAAAGGCCCAAATAATTTTTGTCATAGCTACTGCAGTAACGCTGACATACTGAAGGGCAGTCCTTTCCACTCTTTTCAGTTCCACTCCTTTCCATGTAAAACCACTGCCCATTTCCCAGAGACTTCATTGCTTATAATGCTTGCCATTTCTTGCCATGTTGAATTTGTTCCTAAAATCCTTCACTTCACCTCATCCATGCTATCACACCTTTGGCACATATCATACCAGTCATTTCACTTGCCCTGTTATTTTCTTCAGTCTTTCTCCCTCGGTTCCTCAGCATACTCTCTCCCACATGTCTCTAACTGAACATTCTGCTCCTTAGGAACATCCTCCTCCTTTTCCTGAAAAGCTCTAGAATCATAGAACTGTAGAGTTGGAAGGGACCACAAGAGTCATCTAGTCCAACTCCTGCAATGTAGGAATCTTTTTGTCTAATGTGGGGCTCAAACCCATGACCCTGAGATTAAGAGTCTCGTGTTCTACCAACAGCTATTCAGAGTCCCATGTCCTACCTCTCTTTCTTCATTCTTAATCTCAATGCCCTAGAAGCTTTTGACTTTTCTTCCTTCCATCTTATGTATTTTTATTAAGTCTCAGGATCACTAGAGTTTCATCTGCTCTGAAGTATCTGCTATTGCTCTTCCCATTTAACCAACTTTGATTTCAATGCTCCTTCAGCCTAACTTATCTCTACAACCTACTATTTAGGTTGTAAACCTACCTTGAATTGAACCACATAACCATCCACTAATGGTTAGTATTGCCCCTCCAAACAAAACCAAATTCAAAATAACTTTGGTTCACCCATGAATCAAAATATAGTTTCTCAAATACTGTAATAACATAATAAGCAATGTAATAAATATGGCAATCTTCAATAAACATTCAAGGAAATTTCACAGTTCAGTAACTATCCAGCTTCCTTAGACAACAAATCTGCTACTGTAGTTCCTGTTGAAGTGTTGGATCTCAAGAAATCAATATGCCATTGTACTTTTCCTTTTGAGACAGTTTTTGTATGAAAATATATGAACACACGTAGATAATATAACTGACGTATCGTAGGAAAGAAACAGTCAGTTTGTCAACTAGAAATATGTTTGGAATTCACACAGCATTAACCGAGGATGCTACAATGTCCCGTGTATGTAACCAGAATGACATAAGGAAGGCACAGAACATGAAGGCCTTAAATTGCAGTTAACTCAAGCTATGTTTGGAAGGTATGCAGAACATAACTCTCTATTTAGCAGGAAAACCCTCAACGAAATGGGATAGCAAGATGGAAGTTACAGGCAAGAAAGCAATGACACAATTTTAGCGCAACACAGTCTTGGAAAGTCTCAATAAAAGTAATAAAGCAAGCAAATGGGTGAGAAGCACATACCACTACAGTCATATTATATTCAGAAAGTGACATTCAGTAGCAATGAAGTACAGAGTAGAAAAAGATAACAGCCTCAAAATTGTGCACGTTTAGCTTTTCAATCCTCTAACTGTTCTAACCCAAATATTTTCCTTGCAGACTACAAGCAACACAGTAAATCTAGTAACCACAATCACCTTCTTGAAAAATACTTCATTACAATTATAACAAATTTAGTTTCAGCAGTATGTCAAGTCAAATCTTAGTCCTTTCTGAGCTGATTTTCATCTTCTATTTCAGTAGTTATATAAGCAAGAATTGAAAATTATTTACAAGTTACATAGCAGCACAGTCAACACATGGTGCATAGGCCCAAACTAAGATCATAAATACACTAGAATATTATTGGAACACTGAAACCTCAATACCGGAATGTTCAGAACTTCATAGCCAACTCACAAATAGAATCCATTTGTTAAAAACACACCCACAATCTAATTCAGTGACACCCACAAGCTCGCTATCTTCTTTGAATCTATCAGCTGCATATTGTTCTGTGAACCACCTTGAGACGGTAAGTAAGCAAGCAAGCAAATAAATAAATAAAATAAAATACAGCACAAAACTATAATATCTACTCAGAATTAAGAACAGCTAAATTCAGAGGGACTTACTCCCTGCAAAGTATTGTAGAATTTATATCTTAGACTTGGGATGGTAGATGCCCTGCCAAAGCAGTTTGTGCAAAGTTCACGTGGAAGAGACAGTATGGTACACAAAACTTATCTGGTGTGAATGAGTTCAAACAGAGATTTCACACTGTGCTATCTGCAGGCATCTTGTGGAGGAATTGATCATCCCCTTATTCGTTTATAGAAATTGGTTTCAAAGATATCAGACCTAAGCAAATACTGATAAAGTATGGAAATATCTCTGCCTGCCTTTAGCATTACAATTCTTATACAGATAATCTCTGCATCAAAAGAGACAAAGCCAGCTGTCTGAGTTGATAAGCTTCTAAATTATCTGCACAAATAAGTTTATCCATTAATTTTCTGGACACAAACCAACCAGTATTTGATCTCCTTGATGATGTATACAAAAATCAAACTTCAAGTCTCATTCCAAAAGTCCTGATTCTGCAAAGCATCTATCCTAAAAACAAACCATACTTTTCATAACAAATTTTATACAGAACACAAATTATATGCAAGTATTGTTATCCCATATGTTACTGGATAATATAAAATGCTGTTTCAGCCAAGCCTCCAAAGGACTGATTTAGTGTGAAACTCATAGAGATGAAAAAAGTTTAAATACAGTGGAACCCCGGGTTATGCACACCCCGGGTTGTGGATGTTCGAGTTAAGACCCCCGGTTCGCACATGTGCAGAAGCGCTCAAATCACGCTACTTCTGGTTTTTCAGGGTTTTTTCCGTGCGTTCGGGATATGTACACCCGCGTTACGCACGGTGACCGGAACAGATTGCGTGCGTAACCTGGGGTTCCACTGTACCACCAAAGCGTTTCCTCCAGTTTTATCAAAAAGTCAACTAATAACAAAAAGCAACAAAATCATCTATCTAATTTTCAGTGCTGTAATTCTTTAAAGAACAACTAAGTACTTTCCTCATTTCTTTCTGGAGCTGAAATGTGAGCATTGCTTTAGATCAAAATAGTGAAGATCCATATATTCCACTGATTATACTTACCGGTGGACATAATGCAGTTGATGTACAGAATCAATTGCTACTACCATTTCAGCCAAATAAAAGCGAGCCATTTCTTCAGGTAATCGGTCCTCAAACTTACTAAGCAAGGTAAGCAGATCACCACCCACATAATAATCCATAACCAGGTACTAGGAAAAAGGAAAACAGAAGGCAATTATAACAAACTTAGAAAGGCAAATATGCAAAAAGCACAACAGAACTAGGGCAGGAAATACCAGTGCTGCGACAGTAATTGTGCTTTTCCTGTTGCAGAACTACTGCATTCTATTCTATAGTAGAAAGAGGGTATTTTAAGTTCCGTAATGCTGAGGCAACCTTGAAACTGTATTGCTATGGCAGCAGTGTCTCTTATGGAATTGCTGCATTTTGTTCTCTTACCAATTGCAAGGGAAGATAGTAGAACACACCAGCCATATACTTTAAACATATCGTGTGTATGCACCTTTAGTGTTGCAGCTCCAGTCCTCTGGAATCAGTTAGCAGTTGAAATTAGACAAGCCACCTAGTGGCTTGATGCTTAGGCAGCTACTTAAGAAGCTTCTGTTTAAGAAGTCTTACCCTGAAGTAGGGTCTATTCAATTTATGAAATATTAAATGTATGATTCTAGAAATGGTTTTATTTAGAGTCCTTAGGAACAATTTTATTGTTTTCAGAGCATACATATTTTATTTTGAGTTACATTTTCTCTTATTGTACACCACTCCGATAGCTTCTGGCTTTGAAGCAGATTATAAATCTGTAAAATAAATAAAGTTTTAAAATGAAGGAATTTTAAGGAGTACATTAAAGTAACACTCACTAAATAGTTTTCATCCTGAAAGGCATAGTGCAATGTTGTAATCCATTGGTTATCTCCGTTCACTAACACATCCCTCTCTTCTCGAAAACAAGCTGTCTGGAGGGTAGAAAAATAATATTTTAGGTACTATTTAAAATAATGAAACAAATATATTTAGATAGATGCTTAGAAACACTGTAGGATTACAAGGAAGTCATCTCTCCTGCAGCCAAGAGTAATGATCTGATTATTAAGAGGCTGTATTAATATTTAGTACCAATGCAGACTCAATTTTTCTCACCTGCTGACAGTTACAGGTGGGTAGCCGTGTTGGTCTGCCATAGTCAAAACAAAATCGAAAATTCTTTCCAGTAGCACCTTAGAGACCAACTGAGTTTGTTCCTGGTATGAGCTTTCGTGTGCATGCACACTTCTTCAGATACCATCTGAAGAAGTGTGCATGCACACGAAAGCTCATACCAGTTGGTCTCTAAGGTGCTACTGGAAAGAATTTTCGATTTTGTTTTCACCTGCTGACAGTTAAGGTAGATTTCAATTATGATAAGGTGGGATCCCTGAATGATTACTACTGCTGCCATCATAATATTAGCTTACCTACACTTAAGGCTGGTAGGGGATGCGGTTTTGAACTCTATCATAAAGAGAGGAGCATAAAATTGTAAACTGTACCTCCCATACCTCCTTATCAATCAGGAGGTTTATTTGTGCACAGCATCTATGAAGTCAGCACAAGACCCAAAATTCCATCCAATGGAATTTCTCTCAAATTCTAATTTTTCATTAATTTTCCGTCAGCCACATTGGATGCAGTAATAATAATTCTTATTATTAATACTGTACAAGATACAATATGTCATGGTGCCCAGACAAAGAAAGCCCACAAGGCTCTGGGAAAAGAAATAAGACTGTGGTGGTTTTCAAACGCCGGACTTCTGAGGCAGGTGTCTAGGGGCTGCAGAGAGGGGATCTAGTAGCAGGTGTGTGTAAATGAGAAAATATTTTTTTTTAACATTTAATGTTAGCTTTTATAATGTTTCATGTCAATTAACACTCCTAGGATTCACATTTTCCTCCCTATCTCCATGCACCAAGGCTCCATGCATGGTATAGTTTTTCTGTCTAGTATGCTTAAGTGACAGATATTAAAGTTACTATATACACACATGTACTAATATGAAACCAGCAGTATAATGAGAATGCTCAAGTTTTTTATACACTTTGTACAACATTAAGATCCATGCTGAGTCAGAAGAAACATCTAACTAGTCCAGTAACCTGCTTTCCACAGCAGCCAACCAGATTCTTCAAAGAAGCCCACAACCAAGCTGTGAGAAGGCAATTGCTCTCCCATATAACAGCTTAAACTCCCCAGAAATATAGCCAACTTGTGGAAGTAAAGTTGCCTTTCGCAAACTTCAAGCCATCAACCCACAGCCCTCTGTCATGGCAAGTTGCCTTTGAAACTGGGGAAACTGTGATACTGTATGGGTGGCAGCTGTTCAAAGTTGTTTGTGTTTTTTATAAAACAAGTTAACAATTCAACAGAGCAAAAACAAATAAATTTTGAAAGCCCGATACTGTAGTACAATGTTTACTCAGCCTAGGGATGCAATCCTAAATACGCTTCATAGGCATAAGGCACAGACGAACAGAATGTGACTTACTGCCAAGTAAACAGTCACTGGATTGCACTACAACTAGCTCTTCGGATCCTGACCTTTGACATGCAATACCCAAAAGGCTAAACTTGCTCCATCCAGTTGTTTCAGGCTTCTATTTTTAACTAGAAGCAAAAGCAACCCCACCCCAAAAAATAATACTAACTACCATTCAGAGTTGTGGAATGAACTACAGTATACATGAGGGAATTGAGCTGCATTTTTGCATCCCACTGTTTATATTTGGATGGAGTCTAAATATCTAAACTGCCAAGTTTCATTAGTTGTAGAATCTACCATGGTCTGGAAGGGATGCCATTCCACATGTTAAAACTTTGTGTATGTGTGTGTAGCTATAGAGTGTGTGTGTTTTCTTCATGTGTGTGTGTATCCAGCCCTCCTCCCACTAGGCATTTTAATCATGACATTTTATTATAACTACTTGCATCTAAAAAATATTAGCAGTGCTTTTTGAGTTACTGGCTGCATTGGCAGGTCACAACAAACTAGTTAATGGTCTACTGTGAACCTGCAAATGGCTCCTAATTCACTCACCACCAAGTGTGTGGGAGAAACAAATGGCAATCCCTAGTTTAGCACTACAGTATGTCCAAACTGTGGGTTGTGGTTATTTCAGTGCAAACAAACTGCTGGGTGAAGCCATGGTTTGTTCTTGGCCATTGCTGGCATGCAGCCCCAAGAATGTTGCTCTTGAACTCTCAGACTGAGAAAGGTTCCCCAACATTGAGCAAGGGCAGGATCCAAGCAGGAATAGTATCTGCACCCACAGTTAAATATAGTTCACCATGATATGGCAATGAGACCACTAGGTCCTCACCATTATTTAAACTTTGAGGCATTTTAGATTTCAAAAATTTAACAATTGTGGTATGTAAAAAATAAAGCTAAATAGAGATAGCTTTCTAAGAGAATGTATCATAACAGAGTTGGTTTGAAAACAACCTCCCCCTTAAACTAAGGCTATTTATAGCCTATGAACTATTTTCTCTATGCAAGCTTCTCTTCCCACAAGTTCTGCTGGTTGGAATTCTTGACATCCATTGCATCTTGAGAGAAACTAACTATAGTTTCTCTCTCTTCTGCTATCCAATGCCTGGGTATTATAACTGTAGAACACATTCTTTCACATCTGAGGTTCACTTCCTGGCATTTCCAGTTAAAGAATAAACTGGGCTGGGAAAAAGGTTCTGCCTGAGCTCCGGAAAAAGCTGTTACTAGCCAGAAAAGACAATATTGGACTTTTCTGATGCAGTGTAAGACAACTGTGTGTGCACATATGTTGATACCATTTGGTTATGGAACAAGGGAGATACTGGAATTATAAGTGTGACACTCAAGTTTTAAATTCCTTTTTTACTTGTAACATGCAAATAATAAATGCTATTCATAAAGTATAAGGAGTTTCCATCAACCATTACTAATATGTGTCACCTAAGGAACAAAATTCAAATATACCACAAAATACTACTGGTGCATTGATATACATAAGGATCTGTACACAGGGGTGCACACTCTTGAGCACTGTAGACATATCCCAATGCAGTAATATGACCAAAGTGTATAGACCTATATGCTTAATGCTGAGATCCAGTCACAGAAACTACTGGGCACATACAGACTATGGCATATTGTTCCCAGCAGGTGACCTATGCCTGCAAGTCTGGTTCTGCAAACAGAACTAGATTATTTCTAAACACAGAATTGTGTGCAAATGGTACTGGTATATATGCCTAGTAGCCTTTATGGTACTCCGTAAACACATTTTTGGGCTTCTCTGGTTGCAGAATCCATATCAAAACACCTTAGCAGACTAAAATCTGTATTTTTAAAGTTAGACATCAAAACTTGAAGGAAAGATCTTAAATCATTTTTGCAAGCAGGGTAATATTAAGCATACAAAGCAGGAGTTTTGGAAATGGAAATGACACAGGTCCATGTTTTAGATTGGACATTATTTCCCAAAATGTTCTATGTTTAGAAATAATCTAGTTCTTCATGATATTTTATTTCAATAATGGAAGCCAAAACTAAGAATCTTAACAGAAGCTTGAGTATACATTTCTTGAGAGTCTTACCTCAGCTCTTTTCAGCATCTCCCATTTATTTAATATTTTCATGGCAAATACCTTATCTGCATTTTTCAATTTTACTACTGCAACCTGAAAAGATAAAATTAGTTTTTAATATATATGTACAGTATGTTCATAATACACCAAGACATTTCCAGTGCAGTTCATTTTCACACAATCTTACTGCAAATAATGGTTGCATAACTTCAAATTTTACTGAAGAAATTTGGACCAAGAGATGTTTAGATTTCACATACGCTGCAGTACCAAGCACTTAATGACATAACCACAGATTGAGTATATTACGATTTTACTGTTTTAGGCCAGCAGATTCTATGAAGTAAATAAGAAACCAACAACTCAGAGGGAGCAGATCATGTACCGGTAGTACAAAGCCCTGATAGAAACATTATGCCAAATATGATGAACTCTGATGCTAAAATGTGCCCTTTCAGACTTGAAATGCAAGACGGACCTGTTTTTTAAAGGCTCCTTTGCATACAAAGTTCTCTATATGTAAGCAGATTAGCATATCTGAGGTAGGCTGAAAGACACTAAAACCCTATCTCTAATGTTTATTTATTAATTACATTTATTAAATACCCAATAGCTATCACTCTCGAGGCATCATACAAAGTGGAAAGGGGATTAAAACAACAGCAATTATGATATAGGATCCAACAATTACAAAAAAATAGCAGCAACAAATTTAAAATGCAAGGAAAGCAAAAACGTATTTAAAAACTACAGGAAACAGACAAATTATAACAGGAAATTATAAAAGCAGCAGATTTTTGCCTGCCTGGGGAGTGTATTTCATAGACACAGAAGCATCACTGAGATAATTTAATACATTAAGAAGTGACCTCTTCGCACCTGCATAATGAAACGGGATACATAATTCTATTGTCTCAGTTATCATCTCAATATGCATAATAAAAAAGAAAGACCTTAAATATGTTACCTGGGTAACCACTGCATCATGGCTCCTTCTTGTGCCATTGGGGTGACAGCAGAAGCCCGGGGGCCTGTGAGAGGAGTCCATGCTGTGGCTTGTTCCTATGCCAACACTGCTCCAGTTTCTAGAACAAGTCACAACATGGACCCCTCCCATATATAGCCAGAGGTTTCTGGTGTGACCTTCATGGTGTGAGGAACCACCACACTGAAGCAGTTCCCAGGCCATGAATGCAAGGCTGGTTCTAAATAAGTCTTCCCTAACCCACAAGACGGGACCCTGTGAACACCAAATTCCTGATTCTATAACACTTACTTTTATGTTATATCTGTTTTTATGACACTTTTTAAGGTTTGATGCTGCTTAAAGATTTTTAAATTTTATGTTGTTCAGAAAAGCTGTTAATAAATTAAATAAATTGAATTCTATTAAACTTGTGGAAAACATAAAATGGGAACTCAAAATCTAATCAGAGCTTGTCACATAGCAGTAGGAGTACGCCACACCCAAAATGAAAATACTCAGTGATGAATGCATTTTAAATAGTCACATTCCATACTACCATCACTCAGAAAGGAAACTCCCAATCAATTCAAAAAATATTAACAATTATTTTTGTTTCTACCTGTTTACACATTGGTACTCTGTGACAAAGATTTGTATCTGATTTTTCCTTTTGGGCTATCGACAAAAATAAAATAAGGTTGAACCTTGCCCTCTTGTATTTCTATCTATAAACTTCCATTCTTGGTGTGAGCCAATGAATTTGTGAGACAAATGCTGCAGCAGATGACAGCTTGTGGAAAGAAGTGTCAAACAAGTCTCTTTCATGAGCCCAAGCAAAGTCTCAAGCTAATACACCATGCTGAATTCTTATAAAAGTATAAAGCAGGAAACATGAAAACTTGGATGGAATAGTTATTAGTTCCCAGAATTGCTATGGTATAATAATCAAGTCTGACCTCTTCCACAATCCTACACTTGTAAAAATAAAATAGAATCCAGGAATATATAAAAATGAAGGGACAGAAGAAAACGTTTAATTTAAACTTTGTTTTGAAAATGTTTGTGCCTACCACTAGTAATAGTTAAATGTACTTCTCATATAATATACTTAGTACAGATTTTATAAGACTTCTTTTTCTTAAGTGTTTTACTGATCAGAACTAAAGTGTTCTTATCTAAAAATCTAAAAGCTTCTCTAGAAGTCATCATAGCACTTTATTAGGGCACAGTTAAGGTGAAAGTAATCCTCAGAAGAAGATTGTTTTCTTTTCATAGTTTATGTTATGCCACAGTTAAACATAATGTTGGTTGTACATGAATTTTCCCAGTTTACTGTTTTGTGTACATCAGTTTATTTTCACACCACTTTGTATTCTGGAGTAATCTGCAAAAAACAATAACATTTAAACACATATTTTATATCAATGTATGTGATAAAATGTATGTTACATTGTGAAAGACCTGCTGGACTAGTTAAACTGACAACAGGCCCTGCAAACTTTCTTAACTTAAACCATTTTGGAGGCAATACTAAACTGACACTCTCAGGCTGCATGAAATTTGGTTCAGAATTAACAATGAATTTGACTTAGGAAGCAAGAGCTGGCTATGGTACTGTGCGCTCTTCCCCTAACCTCTCTCCTCCTAAACACAAATACACTCTGTGATCCTGCCAACTAACCAGAGATCACTCTTAATCCAGTGTTTGAACTCAGAATGTGAAACTGGTTTTAAATCCTGTTTTTAAAAATTAACAACGGTGAACTTATTTCTACCTCTTCCTTCCTTTGTAAATTCATTAACTAGCTAACCCACCTCTTATTTTACTCCCAAACTGGGAGGCACAAGAGGGCTGTGGAAATTTGCAAGCTTTCTGGTCCGGCCAGGCAATGGTCCAATCCATACCTTCCTCTTATTTTCTCTCAAAAGTATGGAGCTATGTCTGGCAAGCAGACAAGGCAGATTATAAGTGAGCAAAATCCTTGGTGAAATCCAAGTTCAAATTAAAGTTCTTTATACATGAGATTCAAGATAAAGCAAGCAAGAAAAACAGGAGGTTGTTTTAAAATGAAAATAAACTGCATTTTATAACTAGCTCTTATACTTGAAACAGATACTAAAGTTAGTTTTAATAAGTTACATATGAACTGTAAGATACTTCAGCATGCCAATCACAAGCAAGCAGGCAAAGCTTCCCAAAGTAAAACAAAGAAAAGGGTATTTCTGAAAACGGTCTAGTTTTATTTTGTGTTCTAGGGGGCCAATGACAAAAAAGAGGGAAGCAAGTGACCAATCAGACAGGGTGCAATGCTCTTCAGGTTTCGCTAGTGATGTCAGGTTTCCAGAAAATTTAAATTGGAACATTTTCAGTTTGCATCAGAAAATTGTCTTATTGCTTAGAGAACAGCCAATTTTGCAAGTTTATTTACTTATGCATTTAGTGAACAAAGCTAAAAACTTTGAAACTATCAAGCTTGCCTAATAATTATTTGCATCAATTCATTAGTAGTAATGAGTTTATGAAAAGGAAAGATTTCTGTGGAAAAATAAAGCACTGGAATGTTTTCTCCCTTCTTCCTGAAAACATTTTTATTGTAATTGTAACAGTTTTTTTTATTTCAACAGTGCTGTGGCTTTATGGGAACCTAAAAGGCATCAGGCAAATGGCAACATGGGTAAACAAAGAAAGAAAACAAGCAGAAATGAGAATGACAATGGAAATGCAATTCAAAATAGTCTGACTTAAATCCAATTTTATAGTGCAAGGATAAAACCCTTCTTGTTCTAAAAGTGGTTTAAAGTTAGAATGTCCTAATATGTCAGAATGGACTGATTCAAATCACCAAAAATAATAATTAAATATTTAGACTTAATCAAGTTTTTCTGCATTTTCAGAAAAAGAAAGTACATACGAAATGGTTAATTAAAAAGCATACTGATATGCAACTAAATAAAACATTAGAACCACAATCCAAAATGTCTGGTTATGCAACCCACATGCCTTTTATATTACACACATTCTGCTTATAGACAACGGAGGACAAGTGGGAAATTAATAAACTTCTGTTTGCCTCTATGTACATTTAGCATGATAATTGCTAAGATCACGTACTTAGAAACAAGGAACACAATACAGTATGAGATAAGAGAGCTGGGTTGTTGGCTAAAGACCCATAACTTTCCAGAAACAAGAGTAGTTATTATTGGACAAAATATCTTATTTTTTTCTTGCCCAGGGTTTAATTAAATGTGCCTGCCAAGATGGTTACAAATTGGGGTTTTTCAGGGAAGTAGAGAATATAAATTTCAAGTACATAAAATCTAGTGGGACCCAATGGGCAGAATTATTTTCATTGCAGGTGCTATGGGAACATATTCTTATGCTCACTTCTCCAAACACAAATCGATTCTCATTTCTGGCCAAAATTCTTGGAAAGCTAAAGAAATCTGCTGAGGGATAAATCATACTGGCTAGGATCTTCTGCATCTCCCTTCCATCAATCTACTCTCAAGTGCTGGCAGAAGATTTTAAATAATTATACTTTAAAGGGTAAGAGACCACTTTAAATTCTATACACGAAATCAGATGAGGGGGTGGGAATTGCCCAATACTGACTTGTATTATGAAGCATTCCAATTCCGCCAACTTTGTTTCATGATGTTAAAATATTGTAAACATCGGACCACACTGTAGCAGGTACTGCTGAACCAAGGTCCACACCTTTTCGGAATGAGAACATGGCAGTACTACAAAAAATCACTTTACTCTCAACACCCTTCAAACAAGGGAAGTGTCTCCCATCTGCTCATTATTTCAAGTTTAGAGATTTTTATAAGAATAATATACCGGTCACCCAGGAACAGCTCTGGGTGGACCTGAGACGCTTGGGTCTGGGCCTCACAAGGTTTGAGGCCATTTTGCTAATAGAGGGCAATCTGGGAAAGGATTGTTGGCTAATATATATAGGGCACTGTCAGACACTGCAGAGGGGCCCCTAACAGAAATGAAAAGTACTTGGGAAAAGGAGCTTGGAAATAAGACTGAGGATAGGAGATATACCGTAGATACAATATAGAATAGATGATATAGATATAGATAGATTTCACAACCTTCAAAAGCTCTCTAACCAGCAGTTAAACAACAATGAGAAACAAAATCAAAGTGACAATTACTGTAAATTATTTCATCCTTTCCCTGAAAAAGTCTGGCCACTGATTTATTAAATCTGAAAATTTAATATTTTTAAGTGTATTTTTCCTCCATGAGCAGCCTGCTGAAAATGCTTGGTATGTGCTGATATAAACATTTTGGTTTTAGTCTGAAAGGAGAAAGAAGCCAAAATCCTTCTTCCAACTGTTTTCCATATTTCCCACAAACAGTAATGCTGCCTGGCTTGCTGTCAAACTGTTTCTGCCTCTTCACAAGGTTTGGTCTCTCATGTACTTGTACATCAACACACTGCCGTTCCTTCTTCAATTATTTTAATGGATGCAGCTATCTGGAGAAAAAAAAATCTGCTAACAGATTCCTACTGCTTCTTGGATAAGCAATGGTTTAAAAAGAAAGACACTGGAAGTAGTAGGAATGTTAGTCATTTTGTGTTCATTTGGCTTTTAAGGGCAGCACACATATGAATTTCATAAAATCAAAGAATTGTAGAGTTGGAAGGGACCCAGAGGGTCATCTAGTCCAACATTCAGATTCGCATAAATAATCCACATCTTGGAATAAAGTGACACTGAGATGAAACAGCCACACCCAATTCTTCAGTCTAAATTAAGAAAAGCCTGGACTCCTTGTAGTATACCCCAGGGATTTCCCCTGTAAACTATCCCAAGTTATGCAGACTGAAGGTCTGATACCAAGGAACTGTAATCAACTCCTCTCGTCTTGCAGTCTCTTGCTCCAGCAAGAAGCCTTTGCAAAGCAGAGGGATTTCATGTAAACCACCATCTCATCCCTCAATGACACCCCTCCTCCTCTCCACCCTGCCCCACATCTGCAAGAAGATCTTGATTTGGTCTGGAAGACTACTTGAAAAGCCTGTATTGGCTTAAGGTTCCCTGTACTACATAGAGCTCAGGATCATCCTGCCTAAGGGTTAGAAATTATCAGCAGATATAATACTCTCCTGTGAAATGGTACTATTCTCTTTCACACACTTTCCAAAAAGGAATATTAGAGTTCAATTTTGCAATAGACTAGATTTCAGTGACAACTGAAATTATCCGTAATAATTGGTTAAACCTTGTCCAAAGCCTTCAGAGTATAGAGACAGAACATTTCATCCAGAAGCAGGCATGCTCAGTCTGGTTCATTTACTTTATGATGGAAATGTTATCTGTACTAACAAGTCCAACACAAAAGGGCCGTTAGGGTTCGAACAAATGCCACATCTCATTGAAACACATCACAATTTTTATATTTTGTGAAGTACTTCTTTTGTCTGCCCTGACTCTACTTCCAATCAAGCTCTAAAAAAATGAGAAAGAACAAAACCTTTATCTCTATGTATTCTCTCTGATGTTTCTATAAACTTTTATTATGTATTATTTCTAAGACAAACAAAAAAGGCCAAAAAACATGGACTTGCATCATATGGAGGGTGTTCCAACTTCATGAAGGTTTTGTTTGTTCTTTCTGTACCTTTTCCTGCTCAAGGATATCCTTTCTGAGATGAGGCAACCAGAACTGTACACAGTATTTTCAACACAGCCATACCATATATATCTTTTAGGGTACTTGTTAGCCCCCCTCCCCCTTTCTTAATCCCAAACATGGGATTTTGGTTGTTCACAGATGCTGCACACTGAGTTGACATTTTAATGGAACTATTAATCATTACAGCTAGGTAGCCGTGTTGGTCTGCCGTAGTTGAAACAAAATAAAATTTTTTAAAAATTCCTTCTAGTAGCACCTTAGAGACCAACTAAGTTTGTTATTGGTATGAGCTTTGGTGTACATGCACGTATCTGAAGAAGTGTGCATGCACACAAAAGCTCATACCAATAACAAACTTAGTTGGTCTCTAAGGTGCTACTGGAAGGATTTTTTAAAAAAAATTATTTTATTAATCATCAACATACTGAAATTTTAGTGTTGAATGGGTACTACCAAACCAGTGAAACACCAGCTCAGACTGAGCCTGCTCCCCTAAAAGGAAGTGGCAGTAATGCCAAAGAACTTGCTAGCAGCAACAGCAGAAGTACCAGTTGCCACAGGAACCCAGGCCAGCAGAGCTGTACCAACCAGGTTGCAGGGAGCCAAACAAAGTGCCACTGCAATGGCAATGGCGCAGTGTCTGAGTCCAGAACAGAATGATGCTTCATGGGAGCATGTGCAGCTTTCACTGACCTACTTCTAGCAAAGAGACCAATGTTAGCCTCAAGAGACAAAGACTGAATAGGGAACATCTCCCCCCCCCCCCAACACACACACACATAGAAGGCAGGAGGAGGGTGCTGGCGGGAATCCTGCAACGAATGAGCAGGAAGCTGAAGGAATTGCAGAGACCAGAACAAGGACTTAGCCACCCTAGGTAACCTTCTCAGTCTGCCTCATGGGAACCTCACAGTTCACACCTACTTCCAAATTATTTCTGCAAGTAGCACCAGTGTTAATCTAGAACAGGGTGGTCCAACCCATGGCCCACAGGCCACCTGCGGCCCATGAGGCCTTTTTCGGCAGCCCTTAGCAAGCAAAAAACATATTGAGACCTTAAAAATTGGTGGTTTTCTTGTGCGTGTTCTGGTACTTCCGGGTTCGGCGGGTTCGTAACCCATGACGAACGCAACACGCAGCGTTCGTAACACGAGGTACGGCTGTACTGTGACCATATAGTGATAACTTTAGAAAGATTGTACAAAATGTTCAGCCCACAAATCCTTAAATATGCAAAGCAAACAAACAAAGTGACATTAGTAATAAGGTCCTAATGCCCCTACAAAAATTAAGTGCAGAAAACCAACAAACTGTGGAATGAAAAGGAATTAAAAATTGAATTCAAGTGCCCAAACAGTGCATACAATGCATTTCCACATCAAAAAAGCTTAGAAGTATATCCTGTGATTTAGCTGTTCGTATGATGCTTCCACAGGCCTATCCAACATCTGAATAACTCTTACCTCCCCAAAGGCTCCTCGGCCAATCACCTTCAAGATTTCAAAGTCTTCTTTATGTAGTCGCATCTGTTTCACTTTAGACGTGAAAGGCTTGGCTGGAACAAAGTAAAATATCAATCATTTTAGGCAGAGTAACAATATTAATATATTAAAAACTTGTACACAACTAACATTTAAGAATGAGTGCTGTAACCCATTATCTACTAAAAACTAATCAAAATGATCAGGATTTGACAACATGTACACAGTAGAGATCATTCCAAATACATACAGCAAGCATTTGCAATTTACATATTACAGTCTGCAGAAATATTTGAAGTTAAAATCTTATTGAGCTTTTTTGGGGGGGGGACTAAGTTGCTGAGCCCCCCCTTTTTTGGCCAAAGTTTTCTGAGCTTTTTTGCAAAATCACAAATAAATTAGACGTTTTTGAGCTTTTTTTTTTTTTTTTAGGAAAATCAGCAAAAACAACACTGCTGACATCAGTTGCCATACGTTCCCAGACATTTGGCTGATTTCTGGCCGGATACTGCTTTCGATTGTGGTATTCCAGCTGTGCCTAGGAAATTCTAGACATATGGCACCCTTAAGCTAGAAGGTTGTTCATCTATCCAGATCAAAATGGGAGCAATCTACAATTATTTAAAGTTTAAAATTAAATAAATAGGATTGGGAAATACTATCATGCATTTCCATATTGTAGCTATTTGATACCTTCAAGAGCTATGCAAAAGAATAGACTTTGGAAAAGAATTGTGGTTTGTCATGTGGGGATTGTGGAAAGCTTCACCTGTCAATTTTTTCTCTTTTTTCCAGTTCTCCTTTTCTCTGGTCATTCTACAGAACTCACAAAACACAAAGGCTGAGAAAATAGAACTGACAGTCTAAAGCAAAATGGATAGTCTGTGATAAATTGTCATGGGATAGAAGAGGTAACTCATTATAAACACATTTCAGCTATAACCTAAGAGGAGTCCAACTTGGAGGGTTGTGGGTAGAGCCCTTCATACTAGTTATGTTGTCCACTGAACTCAAAATTTCCCCACCACCTCACAGCCATTTGAACACTAGAGGAAAGAGCCATAGCTCAGTGGTGGTGTGTCTGCTTTGCATGCAAAGAAGCCCAGGCTCAATCCCTGCCATCTCCAGGTCGGACTGGGAATGTTCCCCACATGGAAGCCGCTGCCTATCAGTGGAAGCAATAATCAACTAGACAGACTAGTTGTCTGACTCAGTATGAGACAGCTTCCTATGTAGGATTTTGAGAACCCAGAAATGCTCCTGCAAGTTATCTTTGTGCCAAGATTTTATTTAAACACTCCAGAAATTAAGCACCTGAGCAATTTAAGCACCTTGTGGGCTGTGGTAGAGCCATAAATTTATAATTATTATCTGCTTTGCATCCAAAAGGTCCCATCTTCAGTATCTGCATATAGGTTTGGAATAGGCTCATATCTGAAACCCTTGAGTTGCTGCAATTGTCGACACTACTGACCAAGATGGGATCATAGTCTAAGTGTAAGGCAGCTTCCTACATTCTTAAGAAATAGGGTGTGAGAAAAAGTATACTTTCAAGGAAAATGTACATATCAAAAATATAGGCGTCAATCTGAATTTATGATGCAAGTTTCTTAATTTTGATATTTTAGACTACTCCTCTAACCCCCTGATCTCTTATTTGTCTCTCTGATGCCTATTCCCCTTCCCTCTCTTTATTTGATATTAGATTCATGTCTCTACTTCTCCTTAGATTTAATCAAGTAATTGACAATCTAATCTACATACTGCTTGTATAATGTTTCTTTTCTTTTTTAAAAAACTGCAAAAAAAATTCATTCTAAACTTTGGTTTGTTGTTTGGCTATTAATTCCTCCTTATATGAATGGTCTACCATGACCCTTAGCTAACGATCTCAAACACGTGCTGGTGGAGTGTACATTCATGTGCATTTGCAGGCGAGGTCATGCATTAACAAGAAGCTGTCGTGGGAATACTGGAATACTTGAAAAATAAGCACTAGTAAAAGTAGTTGGAGGGGGAGTAACTTTTAAATTATGCCTGTGCTACATCTGATGATTTATGATATCACTACATCTTTAATAATGTTTAGAATACATTTCATGACTACGAAAATAGTTAAGGAACTATGTGACCATAGGGTTCCATAAAGGCAGATAGTGCAAGAATAATTAATTCCCTGGGCCATTTATTTTTGAACTGTTCTAACTTGAGAGGTCAATTTGCTGTATCATCAACATCATCATAATTTCTCTGCTATGTAAACATCTGCAGTCTTTGCAGCAGCAAAATCATTAAGAAAAAAACTCAGTGGCCAAACTATGAAGATGTTCTCTCACAGCAGTTTCATTGCTTGGTCAGTGAAGAGGTCTGAGCAAGCAGCTACTGCTTACTGGATAAAAACACAAGAATTCTGCTAGGTCAGACCAAGGATCAACCTAGCACAACATCACACTTCTAATATTAACTATGCAGATACTTTTAAGAATCCCACAAACAGATCGTGAAAGCAACAGTCCTTGTCATTTTGCTTCCTTTATCACCACTGAACATCAACAAAGCTTCTATCATGTCACCTCTTGCTCACCTTTTCTTTGAATCAAAAAGTCCAAATGCAACCTTTCATTACATCTGGCAAACTGGAATCTTGTGCAGACGAAACAAGCAGAAGAGCACAACATTGACCTCTACCTCTAATGAAGTTTGCTGCCCTGCCACAGAAGAGTACCAATCATTGCCCACCCAGTTTAAAATTAAACTAAGAGCATTTAATGTTCCTGATGTTGGGAAAAGATCCTGATGTTGGGAAAGATGGAGGGCAGAAAGAGAAGGGGACGACAGAGGATGAGATGGTTGGACAGTGTTCTCGAAGCAACTGGTATGAGTTTGGCCAAACTGCAGGAGGCAGTGGAGGATAGGCGTGCCTGGCGTGCTCTGGTCCATGGCGTCATGAAGAGTCGGACACGACTGAACGACTGAACAACAACAACAAGAAGGAGCATTTATAAAGTGAATCTACTTCCTAATATAAGAGTATTTAACCAAATCCTATGGACTGACTAACAAATTAACTTTTCAATCAAAATGGGTGTTGTACAGGCTACTACAGAGGATGTTGACATGGGACTCCATCTTATCAAGTGCACACACATTAGGCTACTGCGTCCCACAAAACCAGCAGGACTTAGAATTCTGGCTCTCCGTGACTGATTCTGGAAGATCAGAAGGGCAGTGCTATAGAGCTTACTCGCTCTGGAAATATGATGTGGGAGGATCAGAACTAGGGGAAACAGAACAGACAAGCAGGGTTTAGGTAAACATAGAATTCGGACTAAAAATTCTTAGTGCATACAGAAGGCTTAGCTTACAGAAGGGATGGAACAGAAAAAAATACCACAAACACGGAGACCAAGAACCACAAGATGAGATGCAATTAAGAAAAACTCCAGTCATGTGCTGTTGACCAGCCTGTCAGCAATCTCTTTCTACTTAGAGGAGGAAGGACTATAGTTCAATGTTCCGGCACATGCTTTGCATGCAGATGTGCACAGGTTCCATTCCTGACATCTTAAAAATGATCAGATAGAAGGTGTCAGAAAAGATATCCGCGGAAAGCTTCAAAGAGTTGCTGGCAGTTAGAGTAGACTAGACAGAAAAATGATCTGACCTTTTAAGGTAGATTCCTGTGTTCCTTTTACAGGGCAGAGAGAGTCAAGAATAGCCAGGTGAGCCCAGTTTGTGCTTAACTGTCAGTCAAAAACACAGGAAGGAGGACTGGTTTCTGTCATATAGTGGAACATACATCAAACCCATTCATGACTGCACTCTGGACAAAACACACTGAAAAGTGTGCCTTGCAAAAAGTAATTCATAGTGGGAAAGTGGCCAAATAAAAATGGCCCTCAGGCTCTTCTGATTTGGACTCCGAAGCCAACACAGCAAGGCATGATACTGTTACACAGGAAATCTACAAAATACTGCTGCAGTGTAGATGGATGATGGCAGCAATGTGCAAGAGGAATTTCTCTGTGCAACCTTTCCTTCTTAATATAGGCATAGAAAAAGTGCAGAGAATGAATGTCTACACATATACTATAAAAGAATACAGACTCCAAAAACGGTCAAAACAACAGCTGGGGAGGAGGGGGGCGACACAGAAATTTGGTTTGCGAGTCTGAGCTATCAAAGCCAAAACATGGAAGAAAAACAAAAGATGGAATTGAGAAGAGTGAACCAACCCTTCACAGACAAGCACACATATATTCTAAAGGCACTTAAAAAAAAGACGACTGCAACTGCCTGCCAATTTTCTGTCTAGCAGATGAGGAAAAACCCTATAGTCTGCAGGAATGGCTGCTGGGTAACAGAATGTTATTTACACCAATGTCTAAAAAAAAGCAAGAAAGCCACAAACATCTTTCTCAGTTTTAACAGTTATTACCCTGTTTTCACTCTTTAGAATCATTCTTCACATACTTTTCCTGACAAACAGAAAAGTGCCAACATCTGGAAGTAAAGCTGAAAAGGATCTGGCATTTCCTGAAAATATAAAGTACACCCACAGGTTCCTGCCCTTTAATGGTATAGTTACGAAAATAATATTTTTACTCCTAATCATGCACAAAAATGTAACACATTTCTAGCTAGGTCAACTGGAGATCACCCAAACATTATTGGCTACACCCTATTACACCCTAGGATGGATAATTTATTTATTTTTTGTTAAACAATCAGTTTTTTAAAATTTAAAATTGGGTTGTTTTCATTTAAAGCAGTTTTTTTCAAAAAATAAATAAAATAAAATAAAATTGAAAATACTACATTTCTGACCTAACCTCATATAGCTTGCATTTAAGATACTCATATCCTGCTTCAAAGTCCTGGTAGTCTCTCAGAGTGGTTTACAAAAAAGTTATTGCAATAAAAACCACCTTCAAACCTGGTATCAGAAACAGATACCAGGTGACCTATGGTACGATGACAAAAAGCAATCCTTCCCTTGCTGGCAGTTACCAGGCAACAGCCCCCATGGATATGAGAGACAGCAATTTGCTCTTACTCAGCCTGTAATGGAATAAAGTCTTCTTTTGCTGACAGCAATTTTAAAAGATGGACCATTCATTCATTCATCACACTGGGGTCTCCGGATCCAGCCTTTACCTATGTTGCTAGATTCAGGTAGGTAGCCGTGTTGGTCTGACGGAGTCGAAATAAATTAAAAAATTAAACAATAGTCTAGTAGCACCTTAGAGACCAACTAAGTTTGTTCCAGGTATGGGCTTTCATGTACATGCACGTGTTCCCTCGTGCACACAGAGGTCTGTTGCACCAGCAGAGCTGCATCATTGGATGCCACCGTGAAAACCCCAGTTTCCTCCAAGGACCCCAAGACTGTCATTTAGCCTACAGATAACCTTAGATAGGAACTTGGTCAAGGCTACCTAACAAGTGTCACAGCTGAGCAAGGATTTGAACCAGATTCTCCCATATCGAAACAACAGTTTAATCACCATGCCACACTGTCTGTGATATATATCCAACAATGCTGAGGCTATTTCTGCTATTATAGGACCCTTTACTGAAAGAAGTAAAATAAAAGTCTTTACTACTTAAGAAACATAACCTAAAATTAACTCACTTTACATATTTAATTGAAAACAGTCAAATTCACTCTATCAGAGTACATAGAATACATACCATTATCTACTGATGGACAGCCTATTGCATGGTGGTTGCTGGAATTTTTGCAAATAACACTGATTTGTTGGGCTGAACCAACAAATCACTTATGTTAGTTAAATAAGAGTAC
The DNA here is from genome assembly GCF_009819535.1 of Lacerta agilis. Lineage (NCBI taxonomy): Eukaryota > Metazoa > Chordata > Lepidosauria > Squamata > Lacertidae > Lacerta > Lacerta agilis. Next base: position 87,774,930 of record NC_046314.1, on the reverse strand, counting down.
TGTACACAGTCAGAATCAGTTAACACAAATTTGTTGTGTCTTAATAGTTAAGAGATCTGAGTATGCCATTCTTGCTTTGTAAATTTAACGCACATGGTGGATCATGGGAATTCTATTTTTTAAAAGTAGTTCACTCAGGGCTGAATTCAGTCCAGTCCATTCCTACACTATATCTAGACTCATTTCACATGTGCTTAGTTTTTGAATATTTGGGTACAGTTAAATCTGCATCCTGGAGAGTGAAGTCAAATGGGCCTTAGAAAGCAATGCTAATAACAAGGCCAGTGGAAGTGATGATATTCCAGCTGGATTATTTAAAATTTTAAAGGATGATGCTGTTAAGGCGCTAAACTCAATATGCTAGCAAGTTTGGAAAACTCAGCAGTGGCCAGAGGACTGGAGAAGATCAGTCTACAACCCAATCCCAAAGAAGGGCAGTGCCAAAGAATGCTCCAACTACCGCACAATTGCGCTCATTTTCACATGCTATCAAGGTTATGCTTAAAATTCTACAAGGCAGGCTTAAGCAGTATGTGGAGTGAAAACTCCCAGAAGTGCAAGCTGGATTTCGAAGGGGCAGAGGAACCAGAGACCAAATTGCGAACATGCGCTGGATTATGGAGAAAGCTAGAGAGTTCCAGAAAAACATCTACTTCTGCTTCATTGACTATGCAAAAGCATTTGACTGTATCGACCACAGCAAACTATGGCAAGTTCTTAAAGAAATGGGAGTGCCGGATCACCTCATTTGTCTCCTGGGAAATCTCTATGTGGGACAAGAAACTACAGTTAGAAGTGGATATGGAACAACTGACTGGTTCAAAATTGGGAAAGAGTACGACAAGGCTGTATATTATCTCCCTGCTTATTTAATTTATATGCAGAATTCATAATGTGAAAGGCTGGACTGGATGAATCCCAAGCCGGAATTAAGATTGCTGTAAGAAATATCAAAAATCTCAGATATGCTGATGACACAACCTTGATGGCAGAAAGTGAGGAGGAATTAAAGAACCTTTTAATGAGGGTGAAAGAGGAGAGTGCAAAATATGGTCTGAAGCTCAACATCAAAAAAACTAAGATCATGGCCACTGGTCCCATCACCTCCTGGCAAATAGAAGGGGAAGAAATGGAGGTAGTGAGAGATTTTACTTTCTTGGGCTCCATGATCACTGCAGATGGAGACAGCAGTCATGAAATTAAAAGACGCCTGCTTCTTGGGAGGAAAGCAATGACAAACATAGACAGCATCTTAAAAAGCAGAGACATCACCTTGCCGACAAAGGTCCGTATAGTTAAAGCTATGGTTTTCCCAGTAGTAATGTACGGAAGTGAGAGCTGGACCATCAAGAAGAATGATTGCTGAAAAATTGATGCTTTTGAATTATGGTGCTGGAGAAGACTCTTGAGAGTCCCATGGACTGCAAAAAGATCAATCTTATCCATCCTTAAAGAAATCAGCCCTGAGTGCTCACTGGAAGGACAGATCCTGAAGTTGAGGCTCCAGTACTTTGGCCACCTCATGAGAAGAAAAGACTCCCTGGAAAAGACCCTGATGTTGGGAAAGATGGAGGGCACAAGGAGAAGAGGACGACCGAGAATGAGATGGTTGGACAGTATTCTCAAAACTACTAGCATGAGTTTGGCCAAACTGCGGGAGGCAGTGAAAGATAGGCGTGCCTGGCATGCTCTGGTCCATGGGGTCACGAAGAGTCGGACACGACTGAACGACTGAACAACAACAAAATCTACCGTGCAATTAGGCTGGAAGCATATTTAAAATTCCTAAGCAACTGCAAAAAAATTCTTTGGAACTATACAGGAACAAGCTGTTTGTTGCTTTAAATTAGTGATGAAAAGTAGCTGTGTAGTCTGAATTTCGTACAAGTCCCAGTGGGTTGTGTGTCACAGAGAAGCAAATGCAGCACTTCTTTAGAACCAACATGCCATTTTAATGCTTTCCTAGAAAGATCTACAGAAGAATAACATCCAAACTCTCATTGGTATTAGGCTTCTGATCCACCCAGAAACAAGTTGATTTCTAATCTTCTGGTGTGTTCCAGTTCTGGGTTATATTCTTTATATTAGGCCTTCATTTACTTTTATTCTTGTTCAATACAATCTAGCAGTGAAGCTACTGCAGAATATCCTATAGTTGCGGCTGCTTAGTGTAAAATGAGGGGGGTCCACCCATCAGGATCAAGCACTGCTAAATGTGGAATTATGGTGGCAAAGAAAGTGAAGTATCTTGGAATGTGGTTGACTGTAAAGAACATTAATTTGTTTAATGATAAATACCAAATGATAATTACCAAGTTAATGATGTGTTTATGTGTGATAAGAAAGTTGGTTTTGAAGACAAAAAATCCAAATTTCAAACCGAATTACTGGGAGGTAGAAGCAAATTGTTAACTAAAATGTATAATTTGTTGTTGGAATTGTGAACTAAAGATGAACAAACGAAAGAGGTTATGATAAAATGGGCAATGGATTTTGGGTATAATATTGATTATGACGAGTGGTTGAAATTATGGAATGAAGATTTGAAATTTACTGCATGTGTCACCCGGAAGGAAACGTTATGAAAATGATGTATATATGGTATTTAACAGCAGTTAAGTTGGCTAAAATGTATAGGATGAGTGACAAATCATGTTGGAAATGTAAAAAGAATGATGGGGATCGTTATCATATGTGGTGGACATGCGAGAAGACAAAACTGTTTTGGGAGCTGATCTATAATGAGCTGAAAAAGATGTTTAAGTACACCTTCCCCAAAAAACCAGAAGCCTTTTTTGTTAGGTATAATGGGAGAAGAGATTGCAAAAATAGATCAGAGGTTATTTATTTATGTATGCAACAACTGCAGCGAGAACAATACTAGCCCCAAAATGGAAATTAAAGGATATACCAACGACTGAGGAGTGGCAGGCAAAGATGATGGACTATGTGGAACTTGCAAAACTGACCTGCATGATCCGGAACCAGGACAAAGCAAAATTCCAAAGAGACTGGAGTAAATTTATTGACTATATAAATAATAACTGTAGAAGTTTAAAAACACTGGCAGGACTGAAATAATACCCACGACATGGACTTGAGGAAATTGGAAGAGACTGTGAGATCAGATTGAATAAGAAAGCCTGTGGCTGGGAAAGAGGGGAGTTATAGCTCGGCAGAGCGAAGGGAAGTAAGATGTATATTAGAGTGTTGATTTCAGTTTTATTTTGTGTGTCTATTTGTTGTTTGTTTGTTTTTGTTGTTTGAATGTGAAAAATCCAATAAAAATTATTCCAAAAAAAAGATCAAGCACTACTAATGCACACTTTCTCAAAAACTTTGAATCACATGGTCCTTCTATGTACTGTAGCTTATTTTGCAGTCTGAGTGCTCTAAAATTCTAAGCAGTATCTTCCTGTCAGGTTTGCAATGTTTTCAAGTCTTTGCAGCATTCAACAACCATTCTTCTGAGAAAGCGCATTCATATTTTCCCCAGCACATTCATATTTCCTCCCAACCTGTACACCATCTATACAGCTCTACCCTTTTGGCTGGGATATCTCTGGTTATTCACAACTCAAATGAACTCTCAGTGCTTTGGAAATGTATACAGTATCTGAGAAGACCAGCGTGTTTTTTTTCCCTGGGAGTACTTAAGGGTACACAGTACTGGCACCCCCCCAAAAAATGTTAAAAGTGTGGCACTTACTGTACTCACTTCACGGTGAGTGCCAGCACCCTTTTTTCTACAAAAAAAAGCACTCGAGAAGACAATTACCAAAAAGTCTATTTCTCCTCTGCCATGTGATTTGCTACATCAGGAGACACAATGTATCATTCATCCCCCCCCCCCAAGTCAACCACTAGAGCAGGAAGGGGAAAGTAATTCATTGCCTTTCCAAGGAGAAATTAGTTATACAGTGGTACCACGGGTTATGAATTCTGGAGGTCCGTTCTTAACCTGAAACTGTTCTTAACCTGAGGCGCGCTTTCGCTAATGGAGCCTCCCGCTGCCACTTCACCACTGGCACACAATTTTCATTCTCATCCTGGGGCAAAGTTCTCAACCCAAGTTACTACTTCCTGGTTAGCGGAGTTTGTAAGCCAAAGTGTTTGTAACTCAAAGTGTTTGTAACCCAAGGTATCACTGTAGGCAGTTCCTAGCCTGCAAAAGCTAAATACATGCAACATATCAGGAGTGCAGCCTAGAAATATCACCCAAATGTCATTCACTATCATGAGACAACAAGTTTTCTTGCTGTGGGATTACTTGCATGTATACAAGGTCTGCAAAAATACTTTCCTATAGTCTTTCACTGTTGAATACAATCACTCCTATTTTCAAACAAAGTAGCCCATGTTTTAAAATGTTACTAGAGAAATGAAAATGCAACATTGTTCTTCTGAACAGAAGAATAAAATCATCTTTTTCCTTTATAGTAAATAGACATATTAAGGGAAGTCAAAATATCATTCTGGCACCAAGTTAAGATTTTCTTATTTACTTTTGGTTGGTTGGGTTTTCTGGATGGTCTTTTATCTTCTATTGTTTTATGATTGTTGTGTTTTACTTTTATTCTTTTACTGTTGATGATATTGTAAAATACCCTGTGATCTGTTTAGATGAGGGGTGGCTTAGACATTTTTTAAATAAAGAAAGTTTCATTACGTTTGTTTGTACTCACTCCCAGGTAAGTAGGCATAGGATTCCCACCTTTACTGCATGAGTAATACTCTCACTTAACTCAAAGGGACTTTTTAATGGTTACTGTGCAGGGATTAAGCATTTAAGTATTTTTACATTTTTACATTTTAACATTTTTACTTTTTCATAACCAAAAAGTATTCACCTTAGTTTAAAAAATAATTTTAATGATATATTCTGATTACAATTATTAGCTCTACACTAAGAACAGGAATAGTTTAACCTATATTACACAACTTAAATATTAATAAACCTAAAATGAAATCCACATCTCATTATTTGAATTAATAATACCACTTTATGTCCACAGACTCTGAGGAGCCTCAAGGATTATACAGTCTAAAACTGTGCAATGAATCTGTACACCTATGCGAACACCCTATATTATACATGGCATTGCTTCTGAAGTAGTCTTGCAGAAAAGCTATCAAAGATGAAAAGCCAAGTGCTGAGGATTCATCAAGCTGCTCTTCACATCTGGTAAATTTGCAAAGCGCAATGGAGTTTAGTGCTCTTGCCTTCTTTCATGTGCATGTGCATGTGAATATGCCTGCTTTTCAGGAACCAAGAAGGGAATAGTAAAGCCCCATTTTACTCAAAGCACTCAACTGATAGATATTACTACTCATACTCCAACTCCGACTACTTTATTACCCACCCTTCACCCTAAGGTCCCAGGAGGGGTTGCAACATTAAAACGCAACATTTAAAACAGTTTAAAACACCTTACAATCATAAAAAATAATAGGGTGAGTCATAAATGAATGGACACAACTGAGAAAAACACTTCTGTTTAGATAACCACACCCTTTCAGACTTATAGACTACTTAATCTACTGAATATGTACTTAAGGCCTGAAAGAATTTGCAAAAATCATGGGTGCACAATGGAAACAAAGATATTGATGCTGAAGAACTGTGTGGTGAACTTACAGCAATAGCTTGAAGACTTCCCAAGTCTATGCTACCATAAGGAGTACTTCTCTTCATACTACAGCAAAAACTCCTGGATAATGTGCCTAATGTTTCTATTGCTCTCAGGCAGAACTTTTCAAACTTTTCATGTTGGTGACACACTTTTTAGACATGCATAATTCCACAACACAGTAATTCAGTTTTACTTGCAAACTGGAGGTTAAACTAACCCCTTTCACACAACACACCTACATACTGCAGCCAACACACTAATGTGTTGCAACACACAGTTGGAAAGCCCTGCTCTAAGGATCCTTCTCACACTTCCACTGTCAGTGGCAAGTGGTGATCGTAATTTCTCCAAGCTCAAACTTATAAAAACTTACATATGGTCAACATTGTTGTAAAGGAGACTAGTTGGCAGACTGACAGCTATATCAATTGAACATGCCCAATCATCAGCAATTGAGCTGAAGGAATTGGTGACAAAATGTGCCAAGGAAAAGACATGCAGAGTGAGATTTTGATTTTCCTGAAATTGAATCTTTTAAGAAACTTAAATTTTAACAGTTACAGGTGGGTAGCCGTGTTGGTCTGCCATAGTCAAAACAAAATAGAAAATTCTTTCCAGTAGCACCTTAGAGACCAACTGAGTTTGTTCTTGGTATGAGCTTTCGTGTGCATGCACACTTCTTCAGATACACTGAAACAGAAGTCACCAGATCCTTAAATATAGTGAGGGAGTGGGGAGGGGTATTGCTCAGAAGGGTGGTGGGAATGGGTGATCAGCTGATAGGTGTGGAAAACCTGTTCGGCTGTAATTAGTCTTGCAGGGAAAGGCAAGTGGTGAGATGGCTAAAGATAGCTTTGTTATGTATAATGAGATAAGAATCCAATGTCTTTGTTCAGACCAGGTTTCTCCGTGGTTTTAAGTTTGGTGATTAAAGTTTTAAGTTTGAAAATTAAAGTTAGCAATTGGTTAGCTGCCCTAAATCCATCTCTGTACTTGCACCAACCAGATGCCTATGTGCTGCCTACAAACAGGACACATGATCTCAATAGGACTTTTCCACCATGATCCCCAGCAAATGGCATTCCGAAACATACTGCCTCTGATACTTGGGGCAAATAGAGGCATCATTACTAACAGCCACTGATTCAGCAGGGCTTTTCTTAACAATTTCAGAAATATGCACATGTATAATATATTCACTGAAGGTTGGCTTAGCTCAGTCCCAGTTAGCAAACATACTGATGCACTCTTAAATGACTCACCAGTAATGGAAAAACTGGCCAAAAGGGAGTTACAGTATTCAATTCTCAGAGTCATGTGAGTAAATGTTAGTTGTTCTGAAGCAAATAAGGGTGTTCCCTGTGTAAACTGAACTACTGGAAAAAACATTTCTACACAAAAGCAAAAACTGACCATGGCGAAATTAGGTCATCATTAAAACGGCATCATCTTTTTCTATGGAACGTATTTCAAAGTTATTCCAAAAATAATTTTTTGTTCAGGAGCACACTTGATTTGGAAATTAAATATTACTGACATTTTCTGAACATTCACACATATATTAGGTTCAATAGCACTGAGGGTAGTTTTACAGCTTTACAACAATGGCTACATTGTACCACTTAAAACTGAACTTTGGAGTTACATATCACCTTGGTTAGCTGCATGACTAACAGTTCCAAGACATAATCATATATGTCTAGAAATAGTCTCTATGCAGCACTCTGCTGTGTAACATCATGCAAGTTGCTTTGAAAAGACAGGAGCTGTATGGCAGCAGTGCCAGATGGACCACTGAGAATACACTACGTTCCACCAGGATTGATGAACTGAAACTCAGATGGAAAGTAAAACTACTTGCTTCTTTTCTTTGCCATTACTTATCTGAGTGGTTCACAATCATATCACAAAAAGAAAGGCAGGATTCTAAGCCTAATAAAATGAAAGGCTTTACAAAGGGTCAGTGGCAGGTCACAACTCTCTCTCTTCTAAACACAAAAGGCCACATATACAATTTTCAGTTAGAGCAGACCAGTAATAGTCTAGAGTTGCTATCTCCCTAACACAAGACATTAGCAGAATTTACCTGCATCCTTCAAACCACCAGTATACTCTGTCAAAACCATTTTGAAGTGTTTACAGTGGTACCTCAGGTTAAGAACTTAATTCATTCTGGAGGTCCGTTCTTAACCTGAAACTGTTCTTAACCTGAGGTACCACTTTAGCTAATGGGGCCTCCTGCTGCCGCTGTGCCGCTGCCGCACAATTTCTGTTCTCATCCTGAAGCAAAGTTCTTAACCTGAAGTGTTATTTCTGGGTTAGCGGAGTATGTAACCTGAGGTACCACTGTACTCAGAAAGCCGCAGTGAGCTCAATAGGACTTACTACTAATAGGTACTGCTGCAACGGGAAGGTAAATGATGTTTCTGTGAGCTCTGACTTCCATGATGGTATGCCATTGCACCAGAAGCGGTTTAGTCATGCTGGCCACACGACCTGGAAAGCTGTCTGTGGACAAACGCCAGTACCTCAGTCTGAAAGTGGAGATTAGCATCGCACCCCATAGTTGATTTCGAGTAGACTTAACTGCCCAGGGTACATAATCCTTAGACTGACAATTCTCTATTTAATTTTGTGTGTGTGCGCGCGCACGTGCATGCATTGCGTAATTTTTTATCATCTTATATTTACACACAGAGAACTATGTTTTGGGCAGCCAACAGAAACACTGCAACTAAATGCTTAATATATCTACAACTTTTCTTATAAAGTGTTTAGATGAAACCTACAACTTTAGTCTTGAACGCTGAGAACAATACACCTCTAAACCAACAGAAATGGCCCATTCTATAATGTATGTTTTAAAGAGTATTTTAAATAACACACATCACACTGCATGAAATCTCAAGGTTTACTAAACTGTCTATCTAGATCTTTAAGTGTTCTACATAAAAATAAACCGACACATTAATCTTTCTATAACATGCAGAAATAGGCAGAAAATGAGGATGGTAACATGTTGCCTAACAGTGGCTTCACCTGTCAGCCTCGTGGATCCGTGAGGGTATGCTATGCCAAGCTCTCGGAGACTGCTAAGCTCTTTCTACCAAATGTTAAGTCAATAAGGTGCCCTTTTATATTTGCTGGTGCTTTCCCAGCATTTCTCACTTTGCACTGGAAGAGGATGACGCATGGTAATCTGGGGCAGACATTATTGTTGGCATACATCTTTCTCAACAGACAATGGAGTGCACCTCTAGGGATGAAGTCAAACCACAATGTTAGCAGGACCAAAGCGACCTCCCCAGGGCACAAGTGTGGGTGGTGTTTATGGAGGGCCTGGGCCGCCCAGATGCCAAGACCTCCCCCGCCCTCAGTCTTTAGATTTTGCCCTTCTGTTTCCCATAGATTCACAGTGATTTACTATTAGGAGTTAGAGATATAGCATATATGACCAAATTAATGACTATTAATAAGCAAAGCAGGTGATACCCACTTTACAAGAATACTTAAAATTCATTTTCAATGAAGTATTGAAGTTAAGATTCAAGATGGTGCTGGGAATTATACAGAGGATCCTAAAATATTTAAATGTTACATTACCAGAGATATAGTGATCATATGGTTTACATTGCAAATGGATTAATCTATTGTTTTACCTAAACTAATCATGGATTCTTTTGTCTTTTCTTTTTATTGTAGAAAATTGTATAATAGTGTCAATGGATTCTGTTTAATAATCAGGGCTTGTTGACCTGAAAACAAAAATGAGCAATGTTGAACAGAAGGATACAGATGGGGTAAGGATTAAAGATTTAGGAAGCAGTTGCCACTATTTCCCAGACAACTTCCTAAATCCTTAGATACCCTCCAATCTACAATCCTGAAAATCTCCCAAAGGATGTTTATGAAATCTGGTGCAAGTATAAAACCTGCTTCTATCAGATTGCCTTGTGCAGACTTAACTCTGTTGTGATTTAGGCTGCTTACCTGGTAGAAAATTCCATTTGAGCTCCATGGAATTTACCTTTTTCATGTGGTTATATTAGGTTTGATCTTTTTAACTTTGTTATAAACCTCCCTATAAATCTATGAGGAACAGAAGGACAAAATCCCATTAAAACAAAAAACCAGTTCACTCCTATATATCTACTCAAAGGTAGATAGACTCATGACATGCAAAGCGAGATATGCCAAGCCTTTATTTGTTATAATTGTGATGATTATGGCGTACAGCTGATGAAAATCCCAAATTCACAATCTTAGAAAATTAGAATATTAAATGAAATCAACAAAACAAGGATTGCAAATAGAACAATATTGGACCTCTGAAAAGTAATAGCATTCTCAGTACTTGGTTTGGGCCCCTTTCGCATCAATTACTGCCTCAATGCAGCGTGCCATGGATGCTATCAGTCTGTGGCACTGCTGAGGTGTTATGGAAGACCAGGATGCTTCAATAGTGGCCTTCAGCTGTTCTGCATTGCTTGGTCTCATGTCTCTCATCTTTCTCTTGGCAATGCCCCATAGATTCTCTATGCGTTCAGGTCAGGCGAGTTTGCTGGCCAATCAAGCACAGTAATCCAATGGGCATTGAACCAGGTTTTGGTACTTTTGGCAGTGTGGGCAGGTGCCAAGTCCTGCTGGAAAATGAAGTCAGCATCCCCATAAAGCTCGTCTGCAGAAGGAAGCATGAAGTGCTTCAAAATCTCCTGGTAGACGGCTGCATTGACCCTTGACTTAAAGAAGCACAGTGGACCAACACCAGCAGATGACATGGCTCCCCAAATCAACACAGATTGTGGAAACTTCACACTGGACTTCAAGCATCTGGCATTGTGTGCCTCCCCATTCTTCCTCCAGACTCTGGGTCCTTGGTTTCCAAATGAGATGCAAAAGTTCCTCTCATCAGAGAAGAGGACTTGGGACCACTGAGCAACAGACCAGTTCTTTTTTTCTTTAGCCCAAGTAAGACGCTTCTGACATTGTTTCTTGATCAGGAGTGACTTGACAAGAGGAATACAACATTTGAAGCCCATCTCCAGGATCCGTCTGTGTGTGGTGGCTCTTGATGCACTAACTCCAGCCTCAGTCCACTCCTTGTGAAAGTCCCCAACATGTTTGAATGGTCTTTTCCTGACAATCCTCTCCAGGCTACAGTCATCCCTGCTGCTTTTCTTTTTCTTCCACACTTTCCCCTTCTGCATAACTTTCCATTAATGTGCTTTGATACAGCACTTTGGGAACATCCAACTTCTTCTGAAATTACCTTTTGAGGTTTTCCCTCCTTATGGATGGTCTCAAAGATGGTTTTCTGGACAACTGTCAGGTCAGCAGCCTTTCCCATGATTGTGATTTCTACTGAACCAGACTGAGAGACCATTTAAAGGCTCAGGAACCCTTTGCAGATGTTATGGATTGAGTACTGCACCTTTTCACAATATTCTAATTTTCACAAGTGTGCATGCACACGAAAGCTCATACCAAGAACAAACTTAGTTGGTCTCTAAGGTGCTACTAGAAGGAATTTTTTATTTTATTTTGTTTTGACTATGGCAGACCAACACGGCTACCTACCTGTAACTAATTTTCTGAGATTGTGAATTTGGGATTTTCATCAGCTGTACGCCATAATCATCACAATTATAACAAATAAAGGCTTGACATATCTCGCTTTGCATGTCATGAGTCTATCTCATATATTAGTTCCACCTTTTAAGTTAAATTACTGAAATAAATGAACTTTTCCACGATATTCTAATTTTTCGAGTTTCACCTGTATTCAGAGACAGAGGTCTAGAAGTGTGGATTTAGAGACAGATTTAGAGACAGATCTAGAATTTACAGCTTTACTTTCAGACTTTGAAGCAATTGCTTCCTCCAATAAGAGACCGTTCACTCTATAAATCCTAATGCGAAAGCAAGTACCTGTCAGGAATTTAGACAGCACCAGAGTGACGATCCTCCAGATCTAGTAAGACACAAGAGACTCCACAGTCAGTTGCCCTAGGGCTATAGGTTGAAATATAAAGGTTGCACAGATCCTTGAGAAATATGATTGTTTTCCTGTTCAGTTACGAACTGGATACCTAAGATGTGGTAGCCAATGTGGCACCTTCCAGATGTTATCGACTACAACTTTCTTATTACAACAGGCTTTTGGGAACTGACTGCTTTTGATAGCTTTGAAAGGGCTGGTGCTGTGTTGTTTTTATTGCAATTATCTATATGTTTTAATATACTGGGGGGGATCAGTATAATGTATTGCAGTAATCTAACCTAGAGGTTACCAGAGCATAGACAAAAGAAATTAAGCTATTCCTGTCCAGAAAGGGGTACAGCTGGGCGACCAGCTGAAGTTGATGGAAAACCACCTGAGCCTCAAGTGACAGCAACGGACCCAGAAGTACCCCCAAGCTGCCGACTCACTCCTTCAGAGGAAGTATGACCCCATCAAGAGTAGTCCACCTCCCATCCATCTGTTCTAGGGAACTGCCTCAGTCTTATCTGGATTGAGCTTCAGTTTATTGGCTCTCATCCAATCCATTACCAAAGCAAGACCATGTTCCACCACATCCACTGCCCCAACTGCAGATGTAAAGGAGAAGCAGAACTGTGTGTACTCCAAAACTCTGGATGGCCCCCATTCGGCAGTTACATTCCTATGTTAAACAGGAGGGAGGGGATTAAACTGTGAGTAAACCCACACTGACAGCTTCACAGGGATGAAGAGCACACTCAAAGCATCACCTTCTTGAGATGACCATCTAAGTAGGACCGAAACCACTGCAAAGCACTACCACCTTCCCTAACTCAGTCAGCTGCTCCAGAAGAATACCATGGTTGATGGTATCAAAAGCTACTGAGAGGTCGAGGGTTTTGCCCTTTTGAGAAGCAGACAGAGAACAGGTGGATGTAAAGGAGAGTGTAAGTCTAACTTTGACTTTGCCAGTTGTCTGAACTACAGGAAGATGCCAGCAACTGCAAAGACTTCAGTATTCAAAGAACATTGGACCACAGACAATCCCTGCTCCTTGGCCATAGGACATTCCTCTTTGCGTGTGGTGGTGGTGGTGGTGGTGGGGTGAGTATGATCAAGAACTGAACATTCCTGAATGCCACATACATTTTTAAAATCTGTTATAATATAGCAAAAACAGAAAATTAGTGATTACAAAGCAGCCCAGGCCCATATTATTTAACTTGCTCTTGTAAAAGAGCTAGAAAAGTTGTTATATGAAAATAATAAAATAATAAATAGCTTTACTACTTATTGAGAGTGTACTGTTTTCTCACTTCCAATCCTTAAAGGAGAAAAAAAAGATGATTAGGGGAGGGGGTAGTATGTGTCCTTGCCAAAAGTATAAATAGCAGTAAGGAATGAAAGAGTCACTTTACCAAAGCCCATTACAAGAGAAAGACATTTCTCTGATCTTTCACAGCGTAGATGGGGTCTCAAATGCCAATCAGTCATTCCTAGCCTAAAGGAGAACAGGTGCTGTTCACATTCCACACAAGGCAGGTAGAAAAGCAAAGGGACCTGTAGAGCCTCTCATGCTTGCAGAAGCATCTAGCAGAGTATGGGTGCAAACAAATACTACAAGAGAATATAAAAAAGGTCAGTGTACATTTAAAAACAGCTTTCTGTAACTCTTTAATTCAAAGTAAATAAACCAAAAGACCCTCCTGATCAGGTATATCGTGGCAGGATTCAAAATCTCCATTACATATTTAGAGCTGCTTCTAATTTCAAAATGGAATTTTCCCAGGAATCATGGTCAAAAATAGATGCAAAATATCTACGTACAACAATCCTCTTTAACTAGCACAATGACTGGACCTAGGAAACCATCAGATTCTGATTCTACTCAATTAATAGACCTTGAATCCAAGATGGCTGCATATATTGCTATTCATACTTTTGTTTTTTAAGACATAACTTGGGAGTATCTCTCAGCCCTGAAATTTTATCATGAGTAGATGAAATAAAAGCAGTCCTTTTACAGACACGTATCAGTCTATAAAATCTAGACCAATGACAGACAACAAACCAAAAATAACTCCTCCAACAATTTTATCCTGCTCCTGGTGACTTGGCAGAAAATGTCACAAAAGAAGCAGTAATATTGTAAAACAGAGATGCAAGGCTTTGGCCATTTTTTTGGATTTTGCATAAAATATGGAGGCCCAAGTGATTTTGGTGGTGCTATGGAGAAGCTTGGTTCAGCATGTTTCTAATTTTGCTCTGACAAATGAGTACAGTGTCATGGCCAGGAACTGGTGAAAGCAACATTGGTTTAAGCAGCGTCTTATTCATAGTAGCAGCTGTACTGTATTTCAGAATAGTTAAAATCCCTTACTTTTGCCTCTTTTTCACCTCTTTTTGCTTCTCAATTATAGTGTTTTCTTCAGATTAGTGAGGACTCTTGTGGGAAGAACAAGCCAGTTATTTTCTATATTTGGAACTTTATTAGGTTCCAGGGCCCTTCAGTCTTTTGAGTTCCAGGGCAAGTGTCTGACTTGGTTCAAGGGCTGCCTTCCTCACCTAAGCCTGAGCCTATCAGGTATCCTTTCAGAAGGCAGAGGTAATTAACTGTTTCTGCATACTGAAAAGATATGCTACCCACTTTTGGAATCACTGTCAGAAACTCAGAAAACAGCTGCAAATGTCAAGTGCAGGTCAAAGTGACATGCAGGAGACCATTTATCTTTATCTTCTCCTTCTCAGGACAAGTCATTAGTGGCATGTCACTCCTTCTTCCTGTCTCACTGTCTTTGTGCGCTAGCATTAGTCCAAATCACAGTTATTTGCATTTGGACTTTTCCACCAGGTGCATTTAAGGCTTCCACCTTCTGGTTCTCTACTGCCTACCTTCACTTCATATAAGGTAACTTCCCCCCACCTACCTCTATATTGCTATCTACAATAAGTACTGTTTAAATTTGTCATCATCATCATCATCACTAGAGCTGAACGATATTTCAATTCATTGTCTGAAACTGGTAAGAAGTTCAGACCGCGATACCGGTTTCAGACTTTTGGGGCTGGCAGTACATCACGGCTCCATGGTTGCCACCAGCACAGTGTGTTTCACTTCCGCCTACCTTCCTGCACTGTGCTGGCGGCGGCCATGGAGCAGTGATGTGTTGCCAGCTCAAATTGCCTGCTCACCCGTCTGCCTGCCTGCACATTAGCAGGCTGCCTTTATCCTCCTGGTCGGTTGCTCCTCCTGAATGAATTTACTGCCACATGCTATGGTGGTACCTTCACAACCTTTGATGCAATAAGATTAAGAATGCCCACTCACCACCAGTATTGCATACTGAAAGAGAACCAAATATAACAAAGCAAGTATCTACAAAACAACTACAAGTTTAATCACTGTAATATGACTTGTCCTTTTGTAATATATATTGTTTAAGGGTGCTGCTGCATCTAAAATCACTATTTTACCACAGCCCTGCCTACTCTGGACAGGAAACTCTGTCTACCCTGCAGAAGTACAAATGATCGTTTTGGAATATGGATCTGGTAAAGACAGATCAACCTGTTGAAATCTGAGGGTTTTTTATTTTCAAGAGTTCAATGTTAATAAACTATTTTAAGAAGGTTTCCTTAAGGCTTAAAGTGGCATACACTATTATTATCAAAACCATTTATACGGACAAATTAACCACAAAAAGAATATATAAGCTTAAAAAATTAAATAGAAAGCCATGGTATTTTATGTGGTATGGTAAATCCACTGGTGTGGTGACAGTAGGTAAAGGTAAAGGGATCTCTGACCATTAGGTCCAGTTGTGTCTGACTATTGGGTTGCGGCGCTCATCTCGCGTTAATGGCCGAGGGAGCGGGCGTACAGCTTCCGGGTCATGTGGCCAGCATAACTAAGCCGCTTCTGGCGAAGCAGAGCAGCGCACGGAAACGCCGTTTACCTTCCCACCGGAGCAGTACCTATTTATCTATTTGCACTTTTGATGTGCTTTTGAACTGCTAGGTGGGCAGGAGCTGGGACCGGGCAACGGGAGCTCACCCCATCGCACGGATTCGAACCCCTGACCTTCTGATCAGCAAGCCCTAGGCTCTGTGGTTTAACCCACAACGCCACCCGTGTCCCGTGGTGACGGTAGAAGGGCACTTAAATCTGCTTTCCTAGATTAGTTTTTGTTGTAGCTAGGAAGGGGGGGATTACCCTAATATTTTTCATTGACTAACAAGGCAGGGGGAAAAAATCAATAGATTTCTTCGGTATGTTTTGCCCCTGCATATTTCATAAGTCTTTGTAACGTAAAACTTAGTTTACTATAAACACTGTAAACATCAGCAAAAGTACTGTGTAAGTTATAATTTCCTAGGAGGACTATGTTATAGGCATGTTTCTGGGTCAATTCTGCAACAAAAACTACACTCAGGGTAGGATTTTGTCCCAGCCTGACTGCTGAAAGTATCCTAAACACTGCTTTAAAACTATTTTTAAGAAGACAGGAACAAGCTTTCAGAGTTCCATATACAATTTCATTCTGTTCATAGATTGTATTTTGCTTGAGCTTAGATAAACCTTTATTCCTTTCATTGAGATTGCATCACTTTTGTTTTAATTTGTTATTTTACTGAACAGAGATATAAAAGGGCTAAGTCTTATAGACTGAAAAGCCATAGTACAGTGGTACCTCGGGTTAAGAACTTAATTCGTTCTGGAGGTCCGTTCTTAACTTGAAACTGTTCTTAACCTGAGGTACCACTTTAGCTAATGGGGCCTCCTGCTGCTGCAGCGCCGCTGCTGCAGCACAATTTCTGTTCTCATCCTGAAGCAAAGTTCTTAACCCAAGATACTATTTCTGGTTAGCGGAGTCTGTAACCTGAAGCGTCTGTAACCTGAAGTGTCTGTAACAGGTACCACTGTAATGTTTTCTTTTTCAATGCAAACAATGAGTTTGTGAATCTGCATTGCTTTGGTAATATTCTGCAAAAATAGTATCTATTTTTGTTGAAGGCGGCTTTGTTAGGCAATAAATAGAAAGACAAGAATGAAGAATTTAAAAACACCTCACCATACGCTGGCCTCCTACACTAAGGGATTATGAGGATAAAGCCAACTCACAACAGGAAAGAAGCAGCTTAACACAGTTGTATGCAAAACACATTTTTCCTGCCTTTTCATCAGTTCACATTTTAGAGCTATCACTGTTAAAAGCAACTCACAGGCATGGCAAAATAATAATAAAATGAAGTCCTCTCTATTGAATCTTGCCAGCCCTACAAACTCACTAGTCTTGTGTCTTTTCAAATAAATCCACAAATCTATTAGACTGCCTTAACCACATACCTATGTTGCTTACTTGGGAGTAAGCCTCCCACTGAGCTTTTTTTTAAAAAAAAAAAAAAAAAACTTCCCTTCATGATCTCCTGGAGGCATTTTTACTGGCTATCGCAAGCCATATGAATGGCTACTTACAAGTCCGCCTAAAGAAAAATATAATACGAGAGATTAACTTCATGAAAAAGGGAAGGCACAACAATGTTTAAAGATCAGTATGCAGATCCTGAATGGAACAGCACTGGCAGGCTGGATACAGACGTAGGCACCTGTGTTTATCACTTAGGCATTGAAATGCCTGCTGTAAAACGACTGCTAGGAAATAGAGGTTTCCCCAAAAGCTTGTTGGAGGTCCCAGCACAAAATTATCAGTAAGGACAAATAAGGTTCCTTGAATGGCCACTTCTCCAGCATGGATACTGTCTCCTGACATGACATACAGATGGAAAGGAAAGATTGAAATGATCCTAGAGGTCACTCTCTTGGCATGCCTGAGGCAAGAGTAGGGTGACACCCAAACATACTGAGAGTTCCCTCTCTAAAAGTGTTATATAATCGAAGTGTTTATGGAAAACAAAGACTCTCCTGAGCTGACTAATTCATGTGGAGAGAAAGTTGGAAACCATAGCTGTGAAGAATTTTCTCCTTCATACCTTTCAAAGAACTTAAACTGCTGAAATGCCTTTTGTCTTCAAAACTAAGTTCATTCAAGGTCCTCAAAATTTCAGGGCATTCTTTTTAAAAAGGCTAACTCCACCCTTTTCCTTTCTTTTGAGAACAAAGCTTTTGCTGCAATTTATCTGACGTTGCAAAAAAAATGAAAACCCTAGATTAAAATTTCCACATTGTCGTTTCAGGGAAGGGTCATAGAAAGCTGTGATCCCGCCCCCCCCTCCCAAAAAAGTGGTAGTGATTTTCTGACATTGAACAGAGATGGGAAAGAGGCAGAGGTGGAAGAGTATTATTTTGGAGCAAACATTATCACAAAGGTAATGGCTTAGTCAAAGACTTGGGTGACATCCAATGATGGCTTCTCACCTATGAACTACTTGTGCAATGGGGCTTTCTGTTTCTCTTTTCTCCCAACCCTCCCAACTTTGGAGTCACATGGGGGGGGAGTCAGGAAATGAGGAAGCACTGCTGCACAAGCAGATGCCTGCTTGTGTTATATTGGGTCTCACCCTTTAACTTTTCCTAAGGATGCCCTGCTTCCTCTGCAAGGCACAAGGCCACCACCTTGCTAAACAGGAACATAGGAAGCTCTCTTATACAAAGACCACTGTTTCATCTAGCATCTCAAGCAGGGAGTCTATCCCAGTCCAACCTGGAGATACCAGAGATTGAACATGGGAACTTCTGTGTGCAAGGTACCATATTTTTCGCTCTATAGGGCACACCGGACCATAGGGCGCAACTCCTTTTTAGAGGAGGAAACGAAAAAATATTTTTTTCTGGTTTTCCTCCTCTAAAAGCCCTGTTGTTTTTTTAGGATCAGCTCAAATTTGTGCAGCTTTTTTTTGCAAAGGAAAAAGCCCTGTTTTTTGAGGATCAGCTCAAAGTTTTGCAGCTTTTTTGCAAAGGGAAAAGCCCTGGTTTTTTAAGGATCAGCTCAGATTTTTGCAGCTTTTTTTGCAAAGAGGGAAAAGCAAAGCTTATTTTGCAAAGGGGGGAAAGCAAAGAGGAAAAGCCCCGTTTTTATGGGGTTCAACTCACATTTCTACAGCTTCTTAAGGAAAGGGAGCCGTTTCTACAGTTTCCATACAGATAATCTAATCAGCCAATGACATGTTGCTGGGGAAACAAACAACCTCCCCCTGCAGCACATTCAACAATGGAGGCCTGGGGAAGGGGGCGGGCTGAAAGGGAGCCAGGGACTCTTATCTCTCTCCCGATCTCTTGCTGATCAGCTGCTGAGCAGGGTCCTTTCAACACCCCCTTTTCTCTTTGTAAAATAAAAAGCACATCTGTTTTGGCCCCTGGCCAATTCAGCTCCAGGGACCACCATTTGCTCCATAAGATGCATAGATATTTCCCCTTACTTTTCAGGAGGAAAAAAGTGCATCTTATGGAGCGAAAAATACGGTACATTGTCTACCACCGGGTTACAATACTTCCTATAGATCTAAACCCAGATCTAAGCAGGTCTGGGTCTAGTTAATACAAGAATGGATGGATGATTGCCGGGGAACCACATGTACAATGGCTTATGTTCCATTACAGCAGAAAGGAAGTATGTTAACGTAAGAAAAAATAATAAAATAAATGCTACAACATTCTTTTGACTTCAGTGATTTTTCAACACTAGATGTGGAAGTAAGCCTCAAACATAGTTGAATATATGTTTAAAATTACAGGTAGGTAGCCGTGTTGGTCTGCCATATGTTTAAAAGAACACAAAAGATACCTTGCTAGTGCATTTGAAAATGAAACATGTTCCATTTCGTGCATGCATTCTCATTAACAACAATGTGGGGAAGAAACTTGAGATAGACTGGAGTAGGAAAAGGTGGCCTTACATAATCACACAGACTTGCGACATTAGGACCAGGGACAATTAGTTTTGCCTTTTTCAACTAACCAATATTCAGCCACCTCAAGCATTTGCTTTCTTGTGTTTGGCATTTGTTTTTTATTAACTCAATCACAATGCTAGGTAATGAGAATTTTTAAAAGATGGAAAGCAAACAGGCCCGTCTTAGAGGGATCGGCCGCCCTGGCGCAGTGATCCCTCGGCGCCCCCAGCCTGCCGCCTCTCCACCCGCCTCCCTCCCGCGCTGGCCGCCCCTCGGGAGGGGGGGTGGGCGAGCGGGGGATGAGGGGCAAGGCGTTGGAGCAGGCGCTCGCGCGCCGGCGGGCGGAGGATGAGGGGCGGGCAGATGGGCGCTTGCGCACCGGCGGGCGGGCGGGCTGCAAGCCGACCGCCCTCGCCACCCAGAGCCCCAGCTGGAGGGCTGGAAGGTCGCGCAAAGCCCCGCGCTGCTTCAGCGCTCCAGCTGGGGCTCCGGGAGGCGAGGGCGGGCGGCTTACAGCCTGCCCGCCGGCGCACGAGTGCCCGCCTGCCCGTGGGGGCGGGGGCGGGTTGGGGAGAGGGAGCCCGGTATGCCGGCGGGCTCGCGGGGGCGCCCCTGGGGTGCCCGGCGCTCTGGCGCGCCGCGCCACCGGCCTCTATGGATGAGACGGCTCTGAAAGCAAATTCAGCTTAGTCTCTGGCCACCTTCAGCTCCTACCACCTCCAAGTATGGCAGCCATTGTGGTGCAGGCTAGAGTGTTGAGCTAGCTAGCACCAGGGAGACTGGAGCTCAAACACCTGCTCAGTCAGAGCTCACTGGGTGATCTTATTTTTATTTATTTATTTAAATATTTTAAAACCACACCTTCGTATAAAATATCACAAGGCAGTATATAGCCTAAAAACACAATACTACAATATATAAAAGAAGAACGTCAAACACATCAGTAAAAGCTGGTTGGCAAAAAAATAAATTAAAAAATCTCAGTATATTTTACTTAAAATATTGGACCTGTCTCTAACTTAACCTACCTCATAAGGTGGTTGTGAGTATAAAAGGAGAGAGTAAAGAACCATGCATGCTACTTTATGCTCCTAGAGGAAAAGCAATAAAATACTTTTCCTTAGAGGAAAAGTAATAAAATAAAATATGGAAGCCCACCCAAGTAATGGAGAATTCATGCTCTGAAAGATTTCATTAAAAAAAACACCTGATGAATTTTTAAAATAAAGTCAAAATACAAACAACATTGAACATACTGATACAAAAGGGAAGAAAAGGAAAACTACAATGGTTAAGAAGGAAAAAAATGGAAAATAATATCCTACATTAATTCATGTGATGCATCTTTTATAATCACAATCCAAGGCATCGAGAAATAATTTTATTTCTAATGGTAGTTAACTACCGCAGGAGAGGTCAGAAAGCTTTCGCTATTGCTATTAATGCTTATTTTGGTGCTTCCTAATGGACATCAGAATACTACCGTACTTACAGTGAAATCATATGTATATCTACTCTGAAATATTTCCCATTGTTTTCAATATTTTTACTCTTAGGAAAGTATAGGCCAGATTGTAAATAAATGCAAGACATTTCTTTGTTTTGATATGAAACGTTTGTGTTTTTATGGAAGGAGGTTGGTTTTGGGGAGGGGGTAGTTAAAGTGCATGGCCTAAGCAGTCTCTCAGCCGCAGGATTTCCTGAGGTTTTGTTCTTTACCATACAGTCACATAATAGACTGTATGCAACTTCCTATTGCAAACCAAAGGGAGTTGACTAAGTTCAGAAATATTACATGACAAAAGCTTTGTATATCCTGATGACAGCATGAACAGTTCACACCTGGTACACGCTCAACAGCACTTTTAAAAGATTCAGTTTAGCTCTCTTTTATAACGCCACTCCATCAGTAAACAGCAACTGCCTTCCAAATATTGCTATTCAACAAACTTTTACAACATTGGAAGGGACTTCAATTTGTTTTGCGGTCTTAGCCATGTTACCACTGTACAGTTTAATTTTAAGGAGATTCTTGACATTGCTGATGTGTTTTAGAGATTTTGAGCTTTCAGGATAAGGTAACCTATTAACTTGCAAGCACTACAAAGTGTATTAGACAACAAACCATAATAAATATTCAGAGGCAAAAATGTAGGGCATGATCCACTCGGGTGACTCTTTTTGCTCTTTCCCCTATTCTGCATACATTGCAGCATTCTTTTCCTATGAATCCAGCCATCCCTTTCTTTTTCCAGGCACCAACCCATAAGTTTTATTTTACTCTAGAGCAGAAATAACTTTCAAGCTAGGGCCTGGGGTCCAGAGGGATGACTGGATACATCTATGGCGAGCACAAAGGAGTCTTGTTTAAGAGGAACGGGAAGCACAATGGAAACTAAATAAAAAGCAGTAACAAGAAATAACAGGTCTACATAGCTTTAATCATTCAGGTAGACAGTGGCCCAAATCTAAACCATTAAATGACATTACATATACAAAATAAATTAAACAGTACTGACTTGCATATTGGTGCAATAACATCAAAATTAATTATTTGTTACTTGGTGAAGTTCTTGTTACAGTCTGATGAAAATATTTCTTACTAGTACATGTATTCAGTTTTACCAATAGAAGTTGGTTGAATAAAGCCATTATATTATTAAAGTGTCTCTCCTCTGTGATGAAAACAGCAACAACTCTCCAACCTTAATTAAGATCAAATGAAGTAATTAAAATACTGCTGAGGCCCAGATCCCCAACTCTCAGGTGTTTAATTACTGAACCCCTCTTCCATTTATCTAACTTAAAATTCAACGTAAACAAAATTAAAATTTGTTTTCTGAGAGGCAAGTATGTATTACACCACAATAGTAAAAGAGAATGCAGTCAAGATGCTCAAACCTTCTTATTAAGAGGGAAATTGCTATGTACCTGGACTGGTGAATGTATGTTACCTATGGAGGAAATATGTGCTTTTTAATAATAAAGCCTGAGGGACATTCCTTATAAATATCCGAAAGCTGCTCTGCAATTTCATGTGTCTCAAGTCAAGGGCTAACCCAGTTTTTCAGTGCTGTAGGAAAATTAAAATACACACAACACACACATTCACGGCATCATGCCATGCCATTATGCTGAGCAGCACCACAGCCCACTGGGTAATAAAGAGTATACTGAGATATTTTCATTTTTAATTTCAGTAACTATGCTATTACACCACTGCAGTCCACATTAGTTAATCTGAACTAAATGCTAGCTCTGGATTCCTGGGTACAATCATTAACATAAATTACCGTAGAATCACGACCTTTCACTGAAAAAAGGAGAGGGATCCAGAAGAGCTGACAGCAGCTCCCTCCGCAAAATATTTACATAGCTAAGGCAAGCACTCCTGGAATTTTGGCATACCAGATTATTGTGATTATCCATTTTGCCTGTATTGTTAAGATGCCCCTGCTCACATCCTGGAGAAAGGTCCCTTCCAACACCTTGCATGCAGTGCAACTCTTTGCAATATTCGCACTCTAGGACTGGGCCAGTCATTCTGTTTGAAT
This sequence comes from Lacerta agilis, assembly GCF_009819535.1. Classification (NCBI taxonomy): domain Eukaryota; kingdom Metazoa; phylum Chordata; class Lepidosauria; order Squamata; family Lacertidae; genus Lacerta; species Lacerta agilis. The sequence continues at coordinate 87,751,912 of NC_046314.1, read as the reverse complement.
CTACACCTGACTTGTCCAACAAAGTGACACTGGGGGGGGTGCTGTTATGTGAGAGAGGTAATATGATGGTGTAAAGGGGGAAATTCAATTTGGAAGACTGGAGAACAGAAAGAAAAAAGGAGGAAAAGAGGGCAGAATTCTCTTACCAAGAAAAATAAGTGAGAAGGCAGAGAAACAGAAAAGAAGGGAAGGGTATAGGTGTGAAAGGGAGAGGGGATTATGGGGACATTTAAAATATGTGGCATGGTAGGAACAGTTCATGTAACCTGACTGAACTGTACATATTACTGGAAGTCACTAAAAAGTGAATTAATTAATGATGATTTATTGTCATCTTATGCTAACATAAAAGTTGCCCTGCAGGATGCACTGAAGGACCATCTAATCCATCATTCAGCCTCTGACAGATGGTTCTGAGAGGCTCACAAGCTGCACATGATGGCGATCCCCAATTATTTTTCAGCAAATTAATCTTGCGGCAAACTTATGCATACACAGTGTTCCTGATACAGAAATAAAAGTGGCCACATAACTGTAATCTTAGACTTAAATCTGAACTATTCTTTCACTAGTCAAATGTATTTTCCAAACTGGAGGGGAGTGAAAATGAAACACATTTCCTATGATGATCTAAAGCGTTTAGACAGATTATGAAATTCTCCAGAAACTTCTATTTGAAAAAGCATTTTCTATAAACTCTTCCTAAGCACACCAAAATCACAAAAAGAAAACAAAAGTATACCCTGTGTTAGATTCTACAGTACAAGAATATTAATATCATTCCAATTAGGACCAAACAGAATAGCATGCTTAGTCAAATGCATTGCAGGGGATAGAGGAAAAAGCACAGCTGTTCCAAGTCTGTTAAGAATCCTCGTCTTTCAGCAGAGCCAAATGCAAGCCAAACTGGGTAAAAATACTTGGATTTCTGAACAACTACCCTGTGGCATTTTCAGTTTGAAATGTTAAAATCCAGATTTCTGGGTGTGTTAAGAACTATTTTAGGCAATTGCCCAGCAGCTACAGAGGCCATTCATGAAACAGGCACTCATATATAAATATGGAAGCAGTATACACCACTCTTGCAGTCTAAGGTGGAATAGCCGTGCAGTTAAAGTAAAAACCCATTAATTACTGTCAATTGCATACACATAATCAAATAGATGGTCAAAAGTATCCAACAGTTCCATGCATTTCTCACTATAGTTAAAAGTTACAAATAAATATGGGTGGGAAGCTACAGCATGAGAACACTCCAGAAACATGTACTTAAAGGCCTGTCTCTCCCCATATGAACTGACCTGGACCCTGCAATCATAATCTGAAGCCCTTCTTTATTTGCTCCATCTGTGAGAGTTCTGGAGGATGGCAAGACAAGAACAGGGCTTTCCAGCAGTGGCTCATTTGTGGAATGCTCTCCCCATGGAGGCTTGCCTGGTGCCTTCATTATGTATCTTTAGGCACAAGGCAAAGTGCCCTCCTCTCCCAGGCCTTATGCTAACTGAACAATTGATGGCCTTTTAATTTTTTTTGGGGGGGGGGTAATTTTTTTGTTACTATGCTTTTGTGTTTTTATATTGCAAACTGCCTCGTGATCCTTGTATGAAGGGCAGAGTTTGGCTAAACTGCGGGAGGCAGTGGAGGATAAGGGTGCCTGGCGTGCTCTGGTCCATGGGGTCACGAAGAGTCGGACATGACTGAACGAATGAACAACAACAACAACAACAACAACAATAATCCAAGTCATGCCACTAGAAGTCAGTTTTTTCTTCAAAGAAGAAATGCCTTTGGTTATAACAATTATAATGAATGAATCACTATTCATTCATTCAGGTTATGCATCATTTCCATTGTCGAAGAACTCTAAGAAATACCTAAATTTGGAATGAAACACTTGAAAACTTTCAAAAATCATTTACTTTTAGATATCCTAAATATGAAAAGGAAAGAAAAGAGGGAGGGAAAGATGCTAGTGATTTAAAGTCGTAACATTAATTTGTGTTGGTGTACCAGGAAATGAGGCTCAGTAAACATGCATGCCAAAAGAGGTTATGTGAACCAGCAATCGCATGGCTTCTCAAGTGGCATGAGATTTTATCAGCAATACACCTGAAAGAGTCAATAATGGGTGTTTCTGAGCAAACGCTCCCAGATTCAGCATTGTGCTTAGTCATATATCCTATACTCGGGAAAAAATATTCATTAATATGAACCTTACAATAGGCACTCACAGATTTCCTGTTAAGCTTATTCTATTCAGCAGCATTTGTATAACTGTTAGGCTCCCAGATAAAGTAATGTACAGTATCTCTTGCTTCACAGAATGTCCTTTCCAATCTTAATTATTTTTTTCTTCCTTCCCCTCTCCCCTCCCCCAATTTTAGTGCTTCTTTCTCCACTGGTATAGGCAGAATAGTCCAATGGTGAAGAGAATGGGGAAGCTGCTTTTGTTACATATTAGCTCAAAGTCCAACAGTCACAAATTTTACAGAAGCATGGGATTAAAATGGTTATTCTGTATCAGCCTTGCTTTTTTACAGATAGGAAAAAAAATAGAAATTGGGGAGCGGGAAGGGTGTAACTAGCTGTCATCTCAAAAATATTTGCTATACAGTATATCACAGGTCCGCCAAAGTAGGTAAGTGACTTCATTTGATAACGAATCACCCAAGTAATAAAGCAACTGCGAGACTATGCAACAGTACAGTATATGTAAGTTATATCCAAAAGATCAGGAAAAGTAGGCACTGGTGTAACTTTTGCCCTCAAACTCCCTACTTATGGCACAGTAATTTGCTATATTTGTGTGTTTTCAGAGTTTAAGTTTTGGAAGAACAGTTTTATGATATCCAGAGCTTTGGTTGTTCTCAACTGAAGGATGGAGATTCTATGTAGATTCTAGATGTTTCTTCTACCTTATAACAGCACCAATACATTTTAGTTTAGCAGGGCAAAACACCCCCCTCTCCACCTCCACCCCAAGTCCTAACTTCCATGGTTGTCATGAAAAGTAATATTTGAAAAGTACATTGTTTTGTTATGAGTTTAATTAATAAACTTAAAAACAAACTCATGGCTCTTGTAGACAAAATACTGGATTAATTCTTAAAGCTTCAAATATGCTTAGGCCCTATTTGGTTCATTAATCATGTCATAAGACTTGCAACATAGCTTCTAAAATAGTTCAGATCTCTCTATTTTTATGTTTTTCTAACCAAAAGCATACCAAGTATCTCAGGATGGAATAGGAGGAATTCCTAAAATACTTGTAGATGCAGCATTAAATATTTCTCTCCTGTTCCCATTTATTAATTTAGCTTCAATCCTCTGAAATTAAAATAATCAAACTTCAGCCGTCAGGCCAAACTATACATATGTTAAACACACTTCTTTTTAAAGCGTCTTTAAAGGTGGCCACTTTTAGTCTGAAAGTTTAAAAAAAAAAACTGCACAAGGACCTAATCAAGGATCCTGCACTTGTTTCACATCTCCTTGCCAGCCATTATTTACATCCAAATATGGTACAGTAGCACCTCTGGAGAAGACTCCCTGGAAAAGACCCTGATGTTGGGAAAGATGGAGGGCACAAGGAGAAGGGGACGACAGAGGATGAGATGGTTGGACAGTGTTCTCGAAGCTACTAACATGAGTTTGGCCAAACTGCGGGAGGCAGTGAAGGATAGGCGTGCCTGGCGTGCTCTAGTCCATGGGGTCACGAAGAGTCGGACATGACTGAACGACTGAACAACAACAAGCACCTCTGGGGGCAAAAAGTAGCCAGGGGAGCTTTTTGTCAGGAAGTGGAGGAGAGGAGTACAGAATGGATCAGGGCCAATGCAGCTGCTTTTCCTTCAAAATAAGAGTACCCAGATTAAGCACACATTTAATGTCATAAATGTGTCAAAGTGTCTCATAAAAAGGGCATGTTGAACCTACCACCCTCCATCTTGAAGTGTGCAAGTCCAAGGCTTGCAAAGTCAGCAAGCAGATGTAAGCCCCAAGAGCTTTACAGCAATAGCTCCTAGGCTTAAGTTCAAGGCAAGGAATCCTGTGGGTGACCTGAGCACCCTGCATGCCCCAATCTGAGAGCAGTGCCCAGCAAGATGAGGCATAACTTCTTCTGTCTGGGAATACTTTCTCGCAACTTTCCTCATCCTGGATACAATCATTGTCAAGGGATGAGACTCCCCAGGAGGTGAAATTCCCACCACCAGAGATGCAGGCGGCTCTGCCCTAAACCCAGGGTTGCTATAGGATAGTGGCTTTCCACCTGGCTGTTCCCATCCCCATAGCTCCTCCAAAAGCTTCCTTTCCTCCCTGGGGCTTTTGGCTTGGCCCTCTACACCTCTGAGCTAGAGACTGCCAGACTCCCCAACCTGCTGCTCCCATCCAACCTGTTTGTGTAGGCCACTCTTCCTGCCCCCTTTCCTCTTTGTCTTCTCCAGTCCTACTCTCCATGCTCCCTTTCTGCTGCCTTCCTGGTTTCTTCGGGCCATTTAATGGTTCCCAGTGCATTGAAGCCACATCCCTATAGTGACCCTTGACAGCACGCACTTTTTACAAATCTAGAGCTCACCTCAGATAGCTCAAACCATAGTTGGCTTGCAGTGAATACAACATTTAGGTTGAATTTCTAAGTTCTTTTCAATTAAGAACTATGTATGTGAGAGTGTGTGTGAGTACAGTCTCAAGTATATGCCAGCAGTTTCACAGTGGAACAGCAGGTGTGTCTTTTGGAGACCAAAGCAGAATTCCTACATTAACAAATGGTCCTACATTTATCATAGGCTCTCCAAAGCAGTCACAATAAAACTAGTCAGTACTTAGCAAACCGTACAGAAGCAGATCAAAAATAGATGTTGTAGACAAGGCCAAATAATACGGGGGGGGGGGACTGGAGAGAGAGACATGTCAGGAAGTTAGTGCTGTAGCATTCCTAATTGTAGGTTTGCTCTGCATGTTGTTCTCACTTAAAATTGTAACTTCAGCCTGACAGTGTGAGCCCACAAATGGGATACTCCCATGCTCTCCTCCCATCAATTACATTTCATGTTTAAATATTTAATGTCAAATATATTAATTCAGTGATTAGATAGACTACTATAAATGAACTCAGCCTCAGATACAAGATTATAGTCAAGCACATGTATATTGCTTATCTCATCCTCCAGTTCCAACTCTGAAAAAATATATATGTAAATTTCTGATATATATCCAGTGTATATATCCTTTGCTTTCAATGAGAATTTTCTAAACAAAATCGAAAATTCTTTCTAGTAGCACCTTAGAGACCAACTGAGTTTGTTCCTGGTATGAGCTTTCGTGTGCATGCACACTTCTTCAGATAGAAGTGTGCATGCAGGTATCTGAAGAAGTGTGCATGCACACGAAAGCTCATACCAGGAACAAACTCAGTTGGTCTCTAAAGTGCTACTAGAAAGAATTTTCGATTTTGTTTTGACTATGGCAGACCAACACGGCTACCCACCTGTAATGAGAATTTTCTATTTAACTTTAATGTACTTAGGTCTTCACTTTGCTGTGCTTAAGTCAAAACATCAAAATGTAATTACCAAGTTATAGTAGTCAAACACTAGTAGCATATAATACAGCCTCTGATAAATACAAGACTAGCATTAAATGTCAAATCTCTCTTTAAAAAAAGATGAGTTGCTTGCTCTATTTTTTTAACATTTCCAGATTAGCTATCAACTGCATGGAATTGGAAGTTCAAGTACAGTACTTTTAATAGTAAGGTGGTCTCAAAAACATTCATTTCTGCATTTATTATGCAAAGCCTGGGAAAGAAGTAACATTCACCACCCCCTGCCACATGCATGTGTAGAAAACACTTCCACATATACATACTGGGTGAAGGACATTCGCCTCCCCCATAGCCCTTCATGCTGCTCCAGGAACATCTTGGGTAGAAGCCTTTTGGAGGAGGGATACATGTGACTGCTTTATGGAAGGGGGTCCTTAAAAGTCTCGATGTGCAAGTAGAGGTACTCAGGCTGCTCAAGACTGCAGCCATAATATTTTACTTCCCACTAATAGAAAAGGGGAAAATTCCAAATAGAAACATTTTATATAGATTCCCCCATATCATGGAATATGCCACCTTTGGTGGAATAGAACCATCAGCACTTTTCTAACACTGGAAGTATATCAATGACCAGATCAATAATTCTGAATTACTTATAAAATAACATAACTATAATATAGTAGAGTCCAAAATATGAAGTTGTGTTTTTTCTCATTGGTATAAAAGACTGTAAATCATTAATAATGCTAATTATTGTGGTGGTTGTCTATACACATATTTCCAACAGGAGTAGCTGAGTTTTAACCGTGATTTCCATACAAGTCACAGTTCGTCACCTGACTTATTCTTGCCACATTATTAGGTGCTTATGATATATATTTATCTCATTTATTAATTTAAGGTAAAGAGGCAGAATTATCCATGGCATGCTGAACATGTCATCTCTGAAAACCCCTGCAGGCTGTGATGACATTGGTACTTCAGTTTTGGTTTGACGCTATAAAATTGAGTTATTGCCATCTTAACGCATAAGGCTGTACAAGTGAGAGTCTAGGTTGTGCAACAATGGGCATACATTAAAAGTGGTGTCATAATGATGAGCTATTGCAGACTAAGGTGTGAACCAAGATCCTTCAGATCTCACATATTCTATGAACTCAGAAGGTGGCCTCAGGCAAGCCACTCCCTTTCAACCTCAGTTACCATTGGCAATATAGAGATAATACTACCAACTCATGTTATGTGGTTATCATAAGCATAGCTAAGATAAAGTACATTAAGCATTTTGAACATGCTACAGCACTATATAAACACCATTATAATCATTTTAATAGCTTAAATTACTCTATATGATTTGCATGTGACTTACTAAGAAATTAAAATAGTATTAGGACTGCAGCCTTAAAAGTTTCCTACTTGTAGCTTTCATTCCAACCCTAGAAATAATGCTGATATCTTCCTTTAAGGGGGAATTTTTTTAAAAAAAATTAACCGATACCACACTTTTCGCATTTATTTCACTGCTGTATTACTTCTTCTAATCCTCTGCATCCTTGTCCTAAGTTACCTCTTCAAGGGTCACCAGCGACAACGGATGCTGTTATACAAAAGGAGGACAACATGCTTTGCATTCTCAAATCTTTCCAGCTGGCAGGCTCCAGTTGCTACAAGGAAAGGATCTCCTTATTCTGTCACTTAAATGTAACTAGGGTTCAGTGGATACTAAAATTGTTCATGTATACATGGAGTACACTCAAATAAACAAAGTGGCTCAATACCAACATTGTTATGTATTTCCAGGATTTATAAAGATTGGTCCTCAAGGATTACAAAATAGTAAGTTATGAATGAATGAAGGTGTTCTGTAAGGATATTTTTATATCCAGAGTATTTTTAAAATACTTTTTTAAAAAATAAAGAAGACATTGTGTGTTTCCATAAACAAAAGCATAGAAGTATATTTAGAGATCAACTTATGTTAAACTAAAAACAGCCTATCCCTGCCATCTTTTTTCCACTACTCCCACCATGATTAATATGTAAAAATTAGCTCTACAATCTTTAGCTAGCAAATTATGCTGATTACAACCCTAACATGAAGTCTTTAAAACAGTAAACTGTACATGATAGTCCTGGCTTTAACTAAATACAAACATGCAACTATAAACCATTCTATACATATTTTACCATTCTGCTGCCACACATTTTCATTCTGACATGCATTTTAAAGGCAAGTCATAAAGAATTTTAGAAGATCACTCAGAACTAAACTCATTTGGTAGCCATCATGAAACCTAAAAGCTGGAAAAACAATAACCACACAACAGTGTAAATAAAATGTGCAACTTATTAACAAAATGTGTTATCCTTTGCATATACATCTTTAAGCACGTTACAAATATGATAGCATTTCCAGGAAAACATTCTTTCCACCTTCAGTTTTGGAAACTATTACAAAGCGGCTACAACAGAAGAAAAGATGGGTCTGCAGAGCCACTCCATTACCTCTGAGAGACCAGTTCCATTAGGCTCCTCCCTCCCTCAACTGTCAATTAGCAACAGCCATTCCATCAGGCTGCAGCAGAAAGATAGGAAGAAGTGTTAATCCAGCTCTGCTGGGAGATCAGTTCCAGCAGGCTCTTTCTGACCCATTTCCATTTAAGCTGGTCATTCTAATAACTTCGCAGCCAAGTTTGCTCCCTCCCCATCCTCAATTCCGTTTGTGTTATGTCTTTTAGATTGTGAGTCTGTGGGCAGGGCTGCCTTGTAATCTTATGCATGCCACAGGGAGCCACTTTCCCCTGAAAACACCAAAAATGTTTTAAATACATAAAATAATCATCCTCCTGATCAAACACAATAAGAGGATTGAACAAAATCCACATCGAGCCCGTGTGAATGACTTCAAAATGATGTTTCCTACTGAACTGCTACAAATATGAGTGAGCTGCTGCAGCCTTCACAAATACTATTCACACCCATCAATGTAACTGCAAATTTAGGTGAAAGCAATGAAAATTCAGGTGCTCAGCATGATTCCTCAAATAATTTTTGTCCCAAAGAACTGTCCCTAAGAAATTAATATAAAAAAGCTGAAGACAGGTCATGAGAGCAAAAGCTATAGCCCTTATTCCTACATTACATTTCCTGTTTCCCATAAGCCCTACAGGAACTGCACTATCCTACAATTTGCCTTTAAATACTCTTTGTTAATATATGTACTTGCTTGCCTGCTCTCTCTCTGTAAATTATATAACCATACATTTCAAACAAACTGAGTATCCGAAATGAATATTTTCCTTCTGTAGTTGAAAAGTTTTATGTGAGAATAAAGTAAATTTAAAGACTACAGAGGCACATGTACAGAAGTATTAAAATCTTCATGATAGTATTTTATCTTTCTACAGTGTACAGTGTAAGTTCCTAATGAGTGTACTAATTTAAAAATCTGAAGTTACTTCGAGAATCATGAAACAATATTCATTTGTCAAAGAGCTCTCACTGAGAGACTGAAAGATGTACGTTCAATGTGATGGAGCCTTACTGTCATAAGTTTATCCTGCTTCACACAGATATTAATCTATTGATTTAAACCTGTTTGGTACAGCATTTTAAAAAACATTTTACATAAGAGAAACTGGCAAACTTCATTTATACAACCAGGTTAACAATTTCAATCTAGTTTTCTTTTTAAAGGCATCTAATCAGGGATATGACCTAATATCAAGCTGCAACTGTTCTAAACTGTGCCAGAAACAATACAGAAATGTCTAGTATTCGAATTGTTTCAATGATGCTTAATCCCAAGTAAATAGGTATAAAACTGCAGTGTTAAGTAACACTTAGGCTACAATCCTTTACCCACAGAGATCAATGAGACTTACCCAAGAATAAACAGTTCAAGTCTGGACTGTTAGTGCCTAAGCTGCCTTAACTATCTGTACACCAAAAATGAAGGAAAAAAGAACAACCTGCTATGCTTATTTTGATTGCAGGGCACACAATGGCTTTCTTTCAGGGATTTTATTATAAAGATCCTGGTTATTTGAAGTACCGTAACTAGCTTAAACCAAACAGGTTTAAAAAGTTTTCTAAAAATGTTTCAGTCATTTTGTACTATTTTGGTCAAACATTTTGAAAAATACATGTTTATCTACAGTATGACTTTGACATTTGAAGGTCATACAATAACTGTTCTCATGTGACTTCATCTCTTGTGCTCTAACTACTGTATATTTAGAAGGAAATAAATAACCAGCCTTGTCATGATGCCAGCATTGTTCAGTCACCAATTATCATTTGACTTTCATTAAAAATCCTGAAGTATTACAATACTGTGTTTAGAATGAGAAAATGCGCATTTGCCTGCCTACCAACTTTACATTTTTACAATGTGTTTTACACAGGTCAGCAGTAGCTGAGGATACTGGTACATCTGACCCTTTTGTACTCCCACTTCCCCAATTTTTGCAGATATTGCAAATATTTCAGGTAAGCAACATACAATTTCACTACCTTTTAGCTAAGCAAACTTATACATATATATATAATAAGTAAGTCATACGGTGTTCCACTGTCACTTATTCTACAGATGTAAACTTCAAATGCAGAGCCTTAAAAGGCCCATCATCAAGACCAGTACTCCCTAGATTTGCACCCGAGATTCCTGATGTAAAATTATGGTTATTCACCAGGTTTGTATTGTAAAATACCAACACAAAATGACTTAGTAACTATAAACTCTAGCTATAAACACATGCAATCTTAAAAAAATAATAATACCAAAATACTAAAAGTAGACAGGAATGTCATGTTTGATCAAACTTACCCCATTCTAGATACTCCAGAATATTCTTCTCTCTCCTCAGGGGTGAATTATTACATTCATCATAAAGGCAGATGAGTATATCCAGCAGCGTTTCCACACTAAAGCATTGCCCATTTGTCTGAGTTGGTCCATCCAAAATAAACTGTTCCAACTGTCTCAAGCGTACCTCTCCAGACATGATTGCTTCAGTTCTTAATGGGCCTCTCCTCAATTATTATTATTGGTTATTTTTGAAAAATCTAACACATCAGAATGTTTCAGTTTCTAAAAAGTGTTTTGAAAAGTCAGTGCTTCTTCAGGGATGGTGTTGAAGGTACAATGCATCTCAAGAATTCCCACTCAAGAGTACTCTGTCTTGGTCAGCTGTTTCCACACACACACACACACACACACACAAGCATATACAATATATACAGGATATTGGAGAAAAATAATTACCCTAAAATCTCTTTTAATACATTTAAAAAGAGAAAATATATATTATACATTTAAATAATATTAAAAAGAAACCCAACCCAAGACTGAATCCACTCTTCTCTCTCATACAGATGCGATTTTATTCTCTCTTTTTTTAAAACGTCTCCTTCATTCAAAATTCAGATCATGCAACGTAATCCCGAAACGAATCCTTACTGCATCATTAAAGTGTAAAACCCCCATCCAATTTGCACCGGCAATTCACTTTTCAAGGAAAGAGCAGCAGAGGGAAAGATCGCTGGAGATGGGGAGAGGGGAGGCCCCCGGCGAAAAACAAAATGCACAGGCTTGGGAAGGTCTAGCGCTGGAGAATATCCGCTGCCGCCTCCGCCTTCGCCGCCACCTCCTCCACCACCACCACGGCTTCCACCTCCACCACCTCCACCTCCACCACCCTTTGGAAAATGCATCAGTGGCAATTCTTCAGAGCGCGGGGGGTGGGGAGAAGAGGAGGAGCAGCAGCAGAAGGGCAGGAAAAGTCCCCGGGAACGGAGCCTTCTTCTTCTTCCCCTCAGGGTCGGGCTCCCTCTCTCTTCCGTCGCACCAGCTCCTCTCTCCGGCTACCCCAAAAAGAAAGGTGAAGCCTTCATTTCCTCAGGCCGCCGCTCCTTCTTCCCGCGGGTGCATTGGGGGGGCCCAATATTCGCCCTCCCTGGAAATGCCGGCCAAAGGGAGGCTGAGTGAATAATCCCTAGCAAATCCTTTCCATGTCGCTGCTCCTTGTTTTTGTCTTGCGGGTGGCGGAGGAGGAGGAACAGGGTGACACAGCCGGCTTCCCCCCCCCCCACCCTGCCGCTGTTTTCCCAATCCGAGTGCCGCGTTTAAGGCATCTTCTCAGGGCGACGCGCTGGTGCTGCAGCTTCCCGGCCTCCTTCTTCTCCTCCTCCTCCTCCTCCTTCTCGCAATTGCCCGCCCGCCGCCGCCGCCGGTTTCCTTTTCCTTCTCTCGGCCTCCGCTTCTCCCCCGCCCCGCGGCTGCTCCTGACGCCCTCACGCACAAACTGCCGCCGCCGCCGCCGCTACTGAAGTCTCGGGATCCAACATGGCGGCCTCTCTCCCCCCCCCCCCTTTTCTCTCTCGCTCCCCAGCAACTGAGCGAGCAGAGCAGCGGAGAGGACAAGCCGCGGCTGTTGGGAACGAGAGAGAGCGAGGGGATAGAAGGGAGGGAAAGGGGGAGCGAGGGAGAGACGAGCTGGCTTCGGAATGGCCGAGCCTGGGAGGGATGCTGCTGCTGCTGCTGCCGCCGCTTCTCTCGCAGCACGGAATGCAGGGATACAGGCGGACTGAGGGGAGGGGACGGCAAGCGCGGAAACGCCCTGCGGGCTGCTGCAGGACCAGGTTGCTAAGCAGAGCTGCGAGATTCTCTTGCTGCCTCTTGAGCACCTCACGAAACTGGCCCCCTGTTTTTTCTTGTCTCATGGATCCCTCAGAGGAGGGATCCCCCCACCCGCCTCCCCCCCTCTCTCACACACAAACACACACACACAGTCCCTTAGGGCTATGAACCCCCATGCCTAGTTTGCATTGTATGCTCCCACCTCTTAAAAAGAGCACCCTCCCGGGTTGGGGGCTCTCTCTGTGACAGAGTTTTTAATAGCCCCCCCCTTTTATTACTTAAAAACGAAAAGGAAAGTCATTTTTTATTTTTTAGAAAAAGGCACTTGGGTGAAGAGAGCACTCATCATTTCAGAACTACGGCTCTTGACTTTTTTTTAATGAATCACTTGAAAATGAGAATTAAGAGAGAGAGAGAGAGAGAAATTAGGATGGCCTTGATCCCCCTACGTTAAAGGTGTAATTGTACCCAATTCCCCAGGAGAAAGTCTCATTGAATTCAGTGGGGCTTTCTGAGTAGACATATTTAGCATTGTGCTGTTAATATTCGGAAGGTTTCTTTCACACGGTGTTGTCTACACAACCTTATTTTCCTTATTCCCTTATTTTCAAAGTGCCCGCAGAGGATCGCTACTCAAAATGCAGGGTTGACAAAGTAACCATAGCTGTCAACCCTCCCTGCTGTTTCCCAATGCTATAATAAGGGAATTTCCCGCAAAAAGGGGGAAAGGTTGACAGCTATGAAAGTAGCTATCACACTGATTTGGCACTTCCACCACACACACTGAAGCTTTTCTAGTAGGTCCTTCCAGCACTTTCCATTTTTAGGTACAGGTGGGTAGCCGTGCTGGTCTGCCATAGTCGAAATAAAATAGAAAATTCTTTCCAGTAGCACCTTAGAGACCAACTGAGTTTGTTCTTGGTATGAGCTTTCGTGTGCATGCACACTTCTTCAGATACATTTTTAGGTAGTCCTCTTTCTATTGTATGTGTATTTTCTCCCCTGCTTCCCCACATTCACCCTTACATTTCTTTCTAGATCCTGGTGTCTCTTCATCCCCTGTGTGTGCTGCATATGCATGGGCATGGGCGGGGGGGGGGTGAAGCTGCCCCCCCAGTTGCGTAAATAAATTTTAAAAAAATACTTAACAAACTGACCAATCGCATCACAGATAACTCTGTTCTGCCCCCCAATATAAATCCTGCCCCCTCCAACATAAATCCTGGCTACTCCATGTGCATAGGCACACAGTCTGCAAACACAGTAGTATGGTGGGGACATCATGTTTTAATATACAGTGGTACCTCTGGGTGTGAATGGGATCCGTTCTGGAGCCCCATTCACATAATGAGCAGTCCGTATCCTGAGCGCTGCGTCTGCGCATGCTCGCCGTGCGATTCGGCGCTTCTGCACATGCGCATGATGTCATTTGACGCATTGGCGCATGCGCGAACCGCCAAACCCGCAGGTAACCTGTTCCAGTACTTCCGGGTTCGGTGGGCTCGTAACCCGTGACGAACGCAACATGCAGCGTTCATAACACGAGGTACGGCTGACTGTACAGGGAGACAAAGGTGTATTAACAAAGGCCAACATTTCTAAACAACTTTGTAGTAACTTGCACTTTTAGAATTACAATAATTTCACAACTTCTTCCTGAAACACATTTTTCCATATTTTCTCATCCAGGGCAATAGACTGTCTTTAAAGCCAAAGCTGCCGTTTGGGGAAACGGCAGGCTTTGTAATAGAAATTGTCTGCAACTTAAATATAAAAAGGGCTAATGGATTTCCATTATGCTAGCATGTCATGCCAAGGTACACAAAGGTATAAATAAAACCAACACATATTAAGCCCATAAAACTTAGTGTTTTATTCCAGATGTCTTGCATGATAATATCACCCCATCTTAAAGCATCATCCCATTTCAAAAGTTCCAAGAAAATAATGAACTAACAAATCTAAGTTGTGGGAGATAACATTGGCATAGAAGATTATTTCTACACCCAGTGGAGTTTTGCTTTCCTGCAAAGTTTAATTATTATTTTTTAATGTTATAAAGATTTATGTTGCTATGAAACAACAAAATGAAACCTTTAAAATGTTTTGGAGGATTTATGAAAAGATAGTACAAAAGAGGAATGATGTATTTTAAAAATGAGGACGGGTAAGTAGATACTAATAGCACAATTGGAGACATGTCTACGCAGAACCAAGTTCCATTGAGCTCAATGTGATTTACTCCCAGAGGGTTTCAGCTTAATCCTTGGAAGACAAGTATGGGTTTAAAAATATTTTTTCCCTGAGTCAAGCTTTGCATATTTGTGCAGGGAAAGAAATAAATGGTTGTTGCTCTAAATTTATCTAATGGTATGCATTAATTGAGCACTGATGCTCTGTTTAAGCCCTAATCTTCAAACAGATTCATTTCAGCAGACATTCACAGTGACAATCATATAATTTAGCCCCTATTTTGCAAATCCCACATCTCCTATTAACATTTACTTGAAAGTCCAAAGAACATGGTCCCACTAATTTTTATGAAAGTCCAAAGAACGTGGTCCCACTAATTTTTTTTTTTTTTGTCATCTTTGCAGCTTATTCTTTCACATGAGCTGGATCACAACTGATTTTATTATGAGGCTCAGCATCCAGTCATATAAACAGTAATAGTCTGAATCTTTTGACTATACTTACTACTTCTAAAGACCATTTCCCAGCTTCCCCACTTCATAAGCATGAGATTTCCCTCTGTTTAGAATGCAACAGTATAATCTAAAGCAGGGCTGTACTCAGCTCTAATGAAAGCAATTGTAGTTGATTAACCATATGAGTTTTGCAGCACAATCCTAACTATGTTTACTGAGAAGTCCTACTGAATTAAATGGTGCTTACTCTCAGGTAAGTAGGGTTACGATTGCCGCCTTTAGTCAATAACTATTGACTCTGCTACTGACAGCAGAGCTTAGCAAAGCAGCAGGACCACCACTTCATCCACTGCCCTGCCAGCCAGGCATGCCAGCTGGGATAACCAGCCTCATACAACCAACTTGCTTAAGTCTACCTTAGAAGTTCAACTTTCACAAGCTATTATTGAGTTCCTATACCAATAATTTAGGAACTTACACCACTTTGGAACTAAACTTAAGTTTTACTGCCTGTGCAACTTTTTCTGAATGCTTTATGGAAAAGCACATGAATCTGACCTTTGGGGAGTTTGTATGTAAACTATTTTTAACTTACCAAATGTGTAGCCTTTTTCTGTGCTAGAGGAAGAGGGAAACTTGGCAAGAAACTTAGAAGGTCATATTTTAAACGTCTAGCAGCCTATATCTCCATGCTTTGCATTGCTGCATATTTTGTGATCACACATTTATTTTATATCCTGTGTAAAGATTTGTGATTTTGGCCCCCTTTGGACAATGGCTTTGGACAAGTCATTATCACATAGCCTCAGTTCCTTGGTGCATAAAAATGGAATAAACATCTACTTCACAGGTTTATTGCGTGGTCAAAAAGAATAAAAATCAGAAAGCAATATGCAAAAAACCTATATAAATTGCAACCAAGGGAGTCAGCTCCTGGAGGTTGAAGCATTGGGGGGGGGGAGTTAGGGGGCCAGGCCCCCTCAATGATCAAAGGGTCCTGCGCATTACATTCTGACTTTGTGCGACGTCATGTACATTCGTCATGTACTACAATTCCCACCATCCCTGACCACTGGTCTTGCTAGCCAGGGATGATGGGAGTTGTAGTCCAAAAACAGCTGGAGGCCCAAGGTTGGGAAACACTGCTCTAGAGAAGGTGGCACCTCTGCTAACAACAAACTGCAAAAGAACACAGTACCGTACCCTGTAATGCTTGCAGGTTTGTCTGTCATGATTAACTGTTACTGAGTAAGGAAAAGAAAATGGTAACAATGTATTTGTTGGGACAAACCAAGATTAGAGCTTTTTATGTAGAGCTCTTTTAAGTCTGAAGTTTTACTCTGAAGTCACATCAATCAACTGGTTTGCCAACAATGCAAATATCCTCTGTACGACACAGAAGATAAAAGGTGCGTCGTGTGACTTAAAATATCTGTTAAGAATAGCACGTTTATGTATGTAGATAGCTATCTCAGCTGTGCAGCTGTAGTTAAGTATCTGTCAGTCTATCCATTACATTTGTATATCATATGATATATGTAAATGAATATGTGCTTGTATCATAGCTATTTATGGACATATGCACAGATAGTATGGCAATGTATGCATAGATAGGCATGATATAAGCACATATTAATGCAGAGAATTTAAATATAGTTAAAAGTGCTATGCTGAAAAATACATGCCATCTGTTTTCAATCAAAGCATCCTATTTTAGATGAACAGTGGGATCCTGAGTCTGGATTCTTGGATTCCATCCCTGTTTCTGCAAGGGAGCTTCTGCGCCATGTGTGTACAGTACCTTCCATGCCCCATGCAACTTTTTTCCACTATTTGCATAGAATTATAGAAAAGCTAAGAGGAGCGCTGAGCATAGAGGCTGTCTGGCAAATGATAATATGGAAATTGATTTTAAACGTTCCGTATTTCCATTTTAATACAAGCAGAGAAAACTTGCATGCTGGTAGACTGTAGTCAACAGAAGCAAGATAAATCTCTTGAGTTGCGTTGGAGTTTGGACATTTTCCAGAGATGGCAGGAAAGGAAGCATGAGTGACACACCTGCCACCCCCCAACATATTTCTGTTTGAAGGGGGGGAAATATGTGTGTTCTTTTCCCACATTGGGGGAAGAGTCATATTTTGCTTTCAAATATGACTCGCAAGTGTGAAGATGGGAAAAGAGACTGAATCCAAAGACATTTGAAGCGGCACTAAGTGTGTTTGAAGATTTGGTGTCACTAAACCCACCGAACTGACAAAGATCATCAAACGTAGACTGAGAGTTAACACTTATTTATTCACAGTAATGATAAATACTGGACCCAAGTAGGAATTAATTTCTCTGCTGACTCCCGAAGGAACAGAATTTCTGACATGGATAACACAGAAACCCAAAGATATCTGTTCCACAGTAGATCAGTATTAAAATGGAATCAAATTTTGGAACACAGATAAGTAAGTTACATTACAATGGCTACTCTTAAACAAAACAACAGACAGTGGAGAATTCTGCCTGCACACCTGGAACAATTCCACCACTGGTCCATCCAGTGTCCAATTCTCACTAAGTTTTGGGAGAAAGTGTTTGACTGTATAAATATGACTATATAGGAAAACTTTAAAAATTCAGAGGAAAATATTCTTCTGAATTATAAACTATTAATGGAAGTTGACAACTGAATAATGAAAATGGACTCTAGCTATGAACTCTGCAGCAAAGAGACTGGTCCTGATGAACTGGAAGAACAAAATTATGGCCCTCTTTAATCAATGGATTGAAGACATGACACCACTCACAACATATGAACAGATTGCTTATAGATGCAGACTTTGTTTGGGTAAATATATTGATATTTGGAATGTGTTTATACAGAATATAGTAGGTTATTAATAATAATATGTGTATAAGCAGTGCTTTTTCTAAAAAATGTTTAGTGGTATGCATACTTCTGCGTGTAACCCCCCCCCCCCGAAAAAGCACCTTGTATAAGCATATACAGTCAAACTTTGGTTCTCAAATGGCTCTATTTTTGAACATTTCGGTTCCCGAACACTGAAAACCCAAAAGTAAATGCTCCAGTTTTTGAATGTTGCTTGGAACTCGAACGTCCAGTGTGGCTTCCGCTTGAGTGCAAGAAGCTCTTGCAAACCAATCGGAAGCTGCACCTCAGTTGTTGAAGGTTTCGGAAGTTTAACCGTCTTCCTAAAAGGATTACGTTCGACAACTGAGGTTTGACTGTATAAGAACCATATATGTATTAACATATATTGCACTTTTTTCTTCTCTTTTTCTTTTCCTTTCCTTTATTTTGTATAACTGAAAAATAAATAAATAAGAATATATTAATCAACACTGCATTTTTTTAAAAACAACAACAACAACACCAGTATCCTATTGCACTAGTCTTCTTATTCATTTCCTGAGCCTTTTAAACCTAAAACCAAAATTTAGCAGGATGTAGGCACAATCGTATGTGCTGAGGAGAACTCAGTGGGACTTTGAGGAAACACGTATAGGATCAGGATGCA
Source organism: Lacerta agilis (assembly GCF_009819535.1). Lineage (NCBI taxonomy): Eukaryota > Metazoa > Chordata > Lepidosauria > Squamata > Lacertidae > Lacerta > Lacerta agilis. The sequence continues at coordinate 87,733,549 of NC_046314.1, read as the reverse complement.
TGGTAACCAAAACAGCAATTCTACACATAGAAGACAAGACATGAAAGCATCTTGACAACTGGGGTTGGGGATGCAGAGTCCTGCAATAAGCAGCCAGGTAGAGGAGCAAGTACTGTCTCTAGGGCCACCTCCTCTTTCCCTAGTCTAGAATCTAATGCCAGGCAGTCATACAGAAAAGTGCCTTTAGAAAGCACCTGTGTGAGAACCCATAGGGAATAAGGGAGGGGAAGCACAGAGGCAAGGAGAAATGGCTTTCTTGCACTGTTTCCTTTCAGCCATGACAGTTGAATTCACTGCTTACCTAATGTAAAACTTCATATAGGATAGGCTAGTGGCTCTCTGACTTTTCACAGCCAGAGAATCCTCTCTACATCCAGTTGCATGCTGAAGAACCCCTGTGCACTGCAAAGAATTCTAGGGCATTTTCTAGAAAGCACAGACTGCTTATGAAGATGATTTGCCAGGGCTTTTCTGCCTCATCATTGCTTACTTGCAAACTGGGAGTGTGCCTTAGAACACACCCAGCACTGCCCCAGAGCGGTGCATTGCACAAGAAGATCAGGAGCGGTGACTGAGCAGGGAGGTTTTTCTGCTTTTATGGATTTTCTCTCTGAGAAACACCTGGTGAATCTTAAGAGTTCCCTAGAACAGTTTGGTTGCCATTGGAATATGCCATTGTTTTCCATTCATGTTAGTAGGAGTGTTTAATGTAGATATTATATACTAAATTTATATCCCATCCTTCCCCTTAAAGGAGATCAGGATAGCAAACATCAGGTGATAAAACAATAACAACTTAAAAAAAAATTCAGTACAGATGCAGACTGGGAAAGATTTCAACTTAAAAGGCTTCAACTTAAGAGGCACCGAAAAGACAGCAAAGGTGATTCCTGTCTAACATGCCAAAAGAGGGAATTCCAAAGGGTAGCAGCCACAGCACTGATTCATCCATTGTACACAATAGACCTCCTGATAAGGTGTTATCTGCAGGAGGTCCTCACCCAGAGGTTACCAATTCAGTATACAATGGGTACACCAATTGTTCAGGTATGCTGGTCCCAGGCTACACCCAAACCAGCACCTTGAACTTAGCCTAGCAGTTAATTGGCAGCCAGTACAATCCTTCCAACAGCGGCTGACCTAAGACACTTTGTTGCTTGTTGTTGTTGTTCAGTCGTTCATTCGTGTCCGACTCTTCGTGACCCCATGGACCAGAGCATGCCAGGCACGCCTATCCTTCACTGCCTCTCGCAGTTTGGCCAAACTCATGTTAGTAGCTTCGAGAACACTGTCCAACCATCTCATCCTCTGTCGTCCCCTTCTCCTTGTGCCCTCCATCTTTCCCAACATCAGGGTCTTTTCTAGGGAGTCTTCTCTTCTCATGTGGTGGCCAAAGTACTGGAGCCTCAACTTCAGGATCTAGTGAGCACTCAGGGCTGATTTCTTTAAGAATGGATAGGTCTGATCTTCTTGCAGTCCATGGGACTCTCAAGAGTCTCCTCCAGCACCATAATTCAAAAGCATCAATTCTTCGGCGATCAGCCTTCTTGATGGTCCAGCTCTCACTTTCGTACATTACTACTGGGAAAACCATAGCTTTAACTATACGGACCTTTGTCGGCAAGGTGATGTCTCTGCTTTTTAAGATGCTGTCTAGGTTTGTCATTGCTTTCCTCCTTTCTTTAAGAATGGATAGGTCTGATCTTCTTGCAGTCCATGGGACTCTCAAGAGTCTCCTCCAGCACCATAATTCAAAAGCATCAATTCTTCGGCGATCAGCCTTCTTGATGGTCCAGCTCTCACTTTCGTACATTACTACTGGGAAAACCATAGCTTTAACTATACGGACCTTTGTCGGCAAGGTGATGTCTTTGCTTTTTAAGATGCTGTCTAGGTTTGTCATTGCTTTTCTCCCAAGAAGCAGGCGTCTTCTAATTTCGTGACTGCTGTCACCATCTGCAGTGCCAAATGGCATCTGATCCTTACTGTAATGCTGGTGATTGGCATTTTCTTCCGCTGTTCTTGAGGGCAGCAGCCTAGGTCAGGGGTCGCAGGGCAAGGCCATGTGGCATACATCGCTCTGTCTTCCACTATCTTGCTGCTGCTCCCCACCCACCAGCACTGGCTGCCTGAGGCAGCCACTTCACTCTGCCTAACGGTAGGGTCGGCCCTGAGCCTAGCTAATCCAGAGGCTTCATACTGCATGTGAGACACAGAGGCTGATGTTGCATACTTCACATAGACATTTGTGCCTGAAGAGAGTGCTGAGGTTTGAGAACCACTTTGTTCAAGGTAGCTCCCCAGGCTAGGTCCCAGCCTCACTCTGCAAGTTTTCTGGTTCAAATACTGAGCACCCTGGCAACATCAGACAGAGAGAGCAGTTTGCTGTTATTATAAATCAATGTATGATTAAATGTCTGCATATTCCAAACCACAGTCTTCCTAACATCCTCATTGTTCCAAGTTTGATGAGGATCCAGATGCCAAGGAAATTTTCCAAAAAATGAAATGAAAAAGGTGGAGCGGGGAGTGAGATTTGACTCTGCTTATTGAAACCTGCAAGGGATCTAATACAGTTCTTCAACGTTTTCTTTGAGGACATTTTCCATCCCTCTGCTTAATGGATCATATTTACTTTTTCCATTTTGTTCATAGTTGCTGCTCTGACTATTTTCATAGTCAAGGTTAGATGCAGGAGTTCTGTTTTCTCCCTTACCCTCCAACTAATCTCATAATCCTCACCCAAGTTGTTGACAGAAGCCAAGATGTAACATGTAATTTGAATACTAATTCCTGCTCTTTCTTTGCACTTTTCCTTGTGCATTTATTAGATTAGCTAAAAAAATCCTGATGGCTGTTTTTTTTATAGCAACACTGGGAAATGGGGAGCCATGAGAGTACCAAGGGCTGGCTTAGACGACGGAAAATGAAACCTTTTATCTCCACGTGTGGTTTTGAGTCTGGTCTAGGTCAGTAATAAGTCAGAAGCTACCACAATCCGACATCTGGGTGGTGATACATGTGGAAAGAGCCTGTCACAAAGAAAACTCCAGCCAAATGACAGACTGCCATTAAGCTGACGTCTTTGCTATAATTCATTTAAATAATCAAAGGCAGCCATTCCTAAGCAGGGTGCCAAGAGTGTACTGCTAGTGTGCTTTGAGAAATAAGTGAAATGAGGAAAAGTTCCTGGGATTCCAGAGTGCACGCCCTCAATCATTGCCTCTCTGCAATGATTCACAACTTTGGCCTTGTTTCCTGAAGCTGCAGGTATGTAATTTCATTGTGAGTCTTGGGCAGGTGTGAATGGAGCATTCAACCACTTTTTATGTACAGAGGTAGCAGAATTATCTGGCCTCTCAGTGTGAGTCAGTACTAATTAGGATATTGTCAGGGTTGGGCCAGATGAGGAGGAGTGGTGGCAAAGTGGTGAGGCTGCACCCACGGAAGAACCTGGGGGAATGGAGGAGTTCGTACCTGGAGAAGACTGGTGGCGGCACTCCTCAGAAGAGGAAGAGTCAGATGGAGAGGGGGAAAGACCAGAACAGGAGGAGGAGGAAGTCGAGCCAGAATCAGGCCCTTGTGAGGAGAGAAACAGCCCTTCCCCTCCTCCCTTCTCAGCTGTAGAGCGTAGAGCTGAGAGACGCAGGGAACAATTAGAGGCAGCTGCAACTCGTAAGAGACGTGGTTACAGGCCAGCTACTTAAGAAAGGCTGGCTCCTCCCTTCACTAGCACCTGCAACTGCTATGCTGAGTGCATGGTTGCTCTTGCTTGTTCTGTTCCTGATTCCTGGCTTGTTCCTGACCCTCGGCTTGTTCCTGACTCCTGGCTTGTTCCTGACCCTTGGCTTGTTCCTGGCTCCTGGCTTTTCCCTGACTGACTTGGCTGGTTCCTGACTTCGACTGTTCTGACTTCAGCTTCTCCTGATCCCATACTGATACCTGACTTCAGCTGGCTTCTGACCCGGACGGTTCGACCTTGGCTTATCTGACTGACTGCTGCACTTCAGCACGCCAACTTGTTGGCGCCCTAACAGATATACACCCTGGACAATGAGTCCGCATTCGTGGGGACACTTGGCTAAGATGTCTTCAATCTCTCTTTCTTTCTCCCTCTCTCATTCTGAATGGAATCTAGTGATTGAAGCATGCAGCTGTATTGAGGCAGTACCGGGTGTTGACATTTTGTGATCCTAACAATTCTGCGCCCGGGGCAACTGCTCCTGTGTTCCCCCCCTCCATGCTACGCCACTGCCTCCAGTCAGGACACCTCTTAAGGGGCATTTGAAAATTACAAGAACCTCAACTTCCTGCCTTCTGACTGCACTAGACATCTAGCTGGACAGAACTTGGAAAGTGTCTGCAGTATGCAGAGTTGAGAATGGCTGATGTCATCCTTCATGCTGTATTGTAAACACAGACTGGCCAGAAGTGACTCAACATGGCAGGTGGCAGTCCAATGCACTGCCTCACCTGCAGCAAGATAAAGGGGAGGTTCGGTTGGCAGAGGAGATAGAGGGTGATATTGGAAGTTCTTAAGAAATGCAAACAGGATATCCTTGCCTTGATGAGCACATTCTGTTAGCAATAGGTCCTTGCCCTGCTCAAAGGGCTTGGATTTCACATGAAAGACAAAAACATTATTTGATTTCATAACAGTTTCATGCTTCCCGGCTGATAATAATTTATTCCCAGTGGGAATTGTTTGCTGAATTAAGGGTGTTGTTTGCATTAGATGTGGTGTTGGATTCTGGAATTAGTTGGGTGCTGTAACTCACATGAGCTGGGTATCATCAATGACTCTCACACGTTATCACTTCCTCAGTCCAGCACTGTGAAATTCTTATGAATCAAGCCAAAAAAAATCATATAGTCATGGGGCATGTGCAGAATTCCAGCTGAACTGAGCTACCTGGTTACAGGATATGGCAGAACCCTAAGCAGGAATGGGTTGCTCTCTGTAAAGGTTCCTGTGGAAGGTCCCGATGATGAGCTTGGTGTCTGAACTCTGACTAAAAGTGGCAAGGACCCTCTGTCACTCCTCTGAAGTAAGAGATAGTGCCAGAGCCCAGGACACTTTTCAAGCCCCCCATCCCAGCCTTCTCACACAATCATCACTTTTGCTAAAGAAGCAACTTTCCTCACCAACAGCAGCTTGAGTTAAATCTCATTCATCTTTGTATTGATTCCATATTGGATTTCCATATAGCTGAAGGAGCATCTCCACCCCCATCGTTCAGCCCGGACACTGAGGTCCAGCTCCAAGGGCCTTCTGACGATTCCCTCACTGCGAGAAGTGAGGTTATAGGGAACCAGGCAGAGGGTCTTCTTGGTAGTGGTGCCTGCCCTGTGGAACGCCCTCCCACCAGATGTCAAGGAAATAAACAACTATCTGACTTTAGAAGACATCGGAAGGGAGCCCTGTTTGGAGAATGTTTAATGTCTAATGTTTTATTGTGTTTTTCATATTCTGTTGGGGTATAAATAAATTCTTATTCTTATTCTATGTTATTGAATGTTTTCTTTCACCACTGGACTTTCCCCTAGAGAACAAGCCAAGACTTCATTGAACCAAAAAGAAAGAAAAGAAAAGAACCACTTAAACCAATTATCAGACTATACAGAGTTCTGGTTTGCAAGATCAGGATGAGGAACCCATGCTTCCCCGCACTATTGCTGGACTACAGCCTCTGATCATTGGCCAGGCTGGCTGGGGCTGTTGATAGCTGGAGTTCAACAACATCTGGGTGAGGGGAGCAAAGCTCCTCTGTAATGCTATTAAGTAGTTTACCAGCTATATTTGTATATATGCTAAAATAAAATTCAACTAATATGATATGTGACCCCCATAACATTGTATTATTTCTTTTTCCCTTTCTCTAAAGTGTTTTAAAACGGCAGCTGCAAGAGAAAGAGAAAGGCACACCAGGAGAGGGAGGGAAAAACTTCAAGCTGAATCCTCACATTTTATGCTTGAGTAGGACAGAAGTCCTTTCTTCTTGCTGTAGACCTACTCTGTGGGCATCTAACTGTGACTGTTGGGAAATAAAAGCCGGCGACCTCATGTCATAGGATTGCCAGCAAATTCTGGGGGAAACTGGAAGTTTGGCAACAGATGCTGGGGTTCAACTGAGCTGAACATACCACTAAATTTGGATGGGAACAAGACAGTAGGAACCTACTGGCCTAGAATAGTGCTCTGTCATGCCAAGTTGTTGTTGTTCAGTTGTTCAGTCGTGTCCAAATCTTCGTGACCCCATGGACAAGAGCATGCCAGGCCTTTGTCCATGGAGTTTTCTTGGCAGGGATACTGGAGTGGCTTGCCGGTTCCTCCTCCAGGTGGATCACATTTAGTCTAAACTCTCCACTATGACCTGTCCATCTTGGGTGGCCCTGCATGGCATAGCTCATAGCTTCCCTGAGTTATTCAAGCCCCTTCGCCACGACAAGGCAGTGATCCATGAAGGAGCATGCCAAGTTGTACTGAGATGCATAAAGGGTCTCACAGCTCACGAGTACTACAGCTTCCACTGACTCCTGTTATGCAACGTATGAGTGGAACCAACCAGATGCCCCTTGTCTTCTGCAAGCTACACAACCCCAACCTGGACATTCCCTGGTCCCTAAGGCGACTATACTGTAGGAGCAGCAGGGAGGGTGAACTTTATTCACAGGTTACACTAAGCACAGATTATTCTAGTCCCTGGTGCTGCTTATCAGCCATGCACAACAGAGCCTAGAGGATTCTGGGAAGGCACAACATTTCCTTGCATAAAAGAAAAGATATAGCAGAACCTAGCAGGAGTGCGGACTGCAAGAAGATAAAACCTATCCATTCTGAAGGAAATCAGCCCTGAGTGCTCACTGGAAGGACAGATCCTGAAGCTGAGGCTCCAATACTTTGGCCACCTCACAAGAAGAGAAGACTCCCTGGAAAAGACCCTGATGCTGGGAAAGATTGAGGGCACAAGGAGAAGTGGACAACAGAGGACGAGATGGTTGGATAGTGTTCTTGAAGCTACTGACATGAGTTAGTGGGAGGCAGTGGAAGACAGGAGTGCCTGGCGTGCTCTGGTCCATGGGGTCACGAAGAGTCGGACACATGACTAAATGACTGAACAACAACAACAAAAGCAGGAGTGCATGAGAGGCACCTTCCTGGCACCATTGCATTCACTGAGACTGTGGATAGGGCAGTGTGAGACACAGGTGAGGTCTGGGGAGCACTGTGTTGGTGTTGGCATCCTTGCAAGTGTGCACGCAAGTGCAGGCCATCATTGCTGTCAATCTATAGCTCCCTTGACCTCACCTGTGTCTCATCTTGCCCTGTCCCCATGAAGATAGCTACTTGCCGCTGAGAGGATGCCCCTTCTGCTCCCTCCTTATGTACAAACCCCAATAATTACCCAGTCTCAGAGCACCAGATGGGTTCAAAAAGTGCAGCTGTTGTGAGAGAGAAGGAACTTCCTTATATTTTGCGATTGCTTGCAGCAGAGGCAGAAGCTTTCTAGAAATTGGATGTTCAGCTCTATGACTAAACATGGTGTAACACGCCTCTCTTCCTCAACACTTTCAGTTGGGAAACCTACAAGAACAAGACTTACTGGATCACTCAGGATTAAACACACAGCAGGTGTTGTCACCCATGTTATGGTCTGGGTGTTTGGGGAAGCCACCACAGCTGGCGTTTCCATAAAAACTGGGGGAAAATGAAATTAATGCAAATCAAAGAAATAGCTTTAATCCAGTCTCCTTTTTGAAATGAAATCTCCACATCATGTTTATGTACCATAAAAGTCAAGGGAGTGCAGTGCCCTATTCAAACAGGGAGGAGTTCCCCGTAGGCATTTAAGCAATCTTAAATGGAACAATTGCTTTCTTTCCTCTTGAGTTTCCTCCAGGCATTTTATAAGTAAGAGCTCTATAGTTTCTGTTGACTACAGCAGGAAACCAGGGAGATGTCTGTCCAGCAAACCGAAGCCAGACTTCAACAGAAAAGCTGATTAACTCTGGGAAAACAGTAATGTAAATCTCCACCCCCCCCTCACCTCCCCGATTTAATTCCCCAGCCTTCCTCAACATGTCATTGTATTGCACCACAGCTTCAGCCTGATATTATCAGGCCCCATAGCGCACTAACCCTTTTTTCATCATTAATGAAAGATTTCTGAGTTGCCAGACACAGTGCAAAGGTTTACGGGCTGATATTTCTCTGTGTCCGGAAGGCTAGCACGAGGCCTACAAACCTCTTAGACCACTTAAGCCCTTAAGTGGAGTTAAGTAATACAAGGGACATGCTCTGGCCCTCAGCAGAGAGAGGAATTTAGAGCTGGTCAAATAAGGATTCTTGGATTTATTTATTTTTCTTCTTCTTCTTCTTTTAAAAAACCCCATTTTCTTTGTATTAATGTTTTCCAAACACCATGCATGTGTACTTCTAGGGTCACCAGACAACTGCCAAATTGGCTGGGCTGGTTGTTTTGCTTTCCGGCCAGCTGGAGAAAAGCATGGGGCAATGTTGTTGTTTTGCCCTCACCATTTTTTCCATGTTCTATATCTCTGTATTGTATTGTCATGCATTTGGGGGTGGGTCTGGATGATCTCCCAAAGAGTCTCACTCCTACCCCAGCCGCCCTGTGAGTCGATAGCAGCCTTTCTCAATGTGGTGCCCTCCTAATGTTTATTGAACTCTGACTCCCATCAGCCACAATCAGCATGGCCAATGGCTAGGAATGCTGGGAGTTGTATTCAAAAATTCTGACAGGTTGTGGAAGGCTGGTTTATGTGTGCCTAGATCTTGCCTGGGCATGTCCCTGTGTTCACTGATGGTTATCAGTTATGGTTATCGGATAACTACTGTGAATGGGCCAGAAAGAGGGGGGGAAGATGACTCATCCTTTAGTCATCTACCTGGCCAGCAGTTTTGAATTCAGACCGAGTCATTCAGAGCAAAGGGTCAGAGCTATAGATTTTCTTGGAACCTCTGAAGGAACTGAGTGTCCCCACAGAAACCTAATGGGGGATCAGGATCTGTTGGAGTGTCAGTGGTGTGAGCCCTTCCATCTTCTGCTCAGACATGGAGCTTTAAAATATGGACCTGTGCCTGGAAAGAGACGGGCAGAAGGTAAAGTGCAGATAAGCCCAATTCTATGCCAAACCCCCCAAACCCCAAAGTGAATTCTTCCATTTTTGAATGCACCTCGGAAGTTGAACGGCTTCCAAGGCACGTTTCTCCATTTCCCCCATTGAACTTGCTGGCAGCCCTTTGATCCTTGGTTTTAGAACATTTTGGAAGTCGAATGGACTTCCGGAATGGATTACATTCGAAAACCAATGTTCCACTGCACATGGATTGCACTATTAGCAAGTTTTCAATTTTGTAATAATAATAATAATAATAATAATAATTCAATTCTCCATAATTGTTAATAAATTTCAGTATGCAGTTTAATAAGGATTCCCTTTTTGGACATGTTTTTAAAATGCCAAAGAAGAAGAAAGAATTCCCAATTAGAATATTTGCTTTAGTTTTATTGCTTGCTCTTCAAAGTAGACTGCCTTATAAATCAACTCTCCAGTTTGTTTATTTGAAACACCCGTGGTATTGAAATACCCTAGAAGTTATGAAACACCTTCCATGAATAATCTGACATCATTTACATCCTATACACAGTTGGGAACCACCTAAATCACGCCTCTTTTAAAGACATTTGTTTTTTGTTTGTTTGTTTGTTTGTTTATTATATTTATAAGTAATATCTCTCCCCTCCTCATGCTTGTGAACATAGGCAGGTAACAATAGTTTAAATTTTTTTTTAACAAAAGTTAAAATGTCACAATTTACCCAGGAGGACACCATACAGAACAGAAAGGCTGCAGCAGTTATTGATACCTTCCCCAACAGTACCAAAACTTTACTCAGCAACATTATAGCAGCTACATACAATAGAATATATTCCACCAGTCCACTCTAAAAGCCTGGGAGAGTAAAAGTTGTTTGAATTGGCACTGAGTTGTATCAAACTCCATGAATGGTCCATCAGTGCAAGGATTTCTGCTTGCACAACAGAATGTTCCCCTGCCTCGTGTTCCAGTTTTTCTAGGGGTTCCCCTAACCCTCAGGAGCAGATTTGTGGAGGTCACTGGGGCTAGTCCTTGTGCCAGTGGGATGTCTTAGTTGAATACTGCCTATCAAAAGGTGGACAAAGATGGCAGCAATCATGTTTCAGAATGGGACCGAGTTCCATATCTGTGGTCCTGTCACAGAAAACCTCCTATTTCAGTTTTCACTTGTTTCACTCATATAATAAAAGTCTCTTTTTAACATGGATGCAACTTCTGTCAAATCAGCAAATCCTGGGAACTCTTGTTATTCTGTTCATGTGCTGGGAAAAGGATGATGTCTCATTTCCCTCAACATTCTGGTTATTTGTGTGTTTCCTTTTGTCTGTCTGACTTTTTTTTTTAAGCAAAAGGATGTGTGAGAAAATTGAGCACTGATGGAACTGAAGCCTTTCATCATGCACTAGTCATGTCTCTGAAAGGTTCAGGTGATCAGGGCCATCTTTACCCGGGGGCGCAAGGGGTACCGAATTCTGGGGGGGGGGTACTGTATACCGGTTCCTCTTGATGGGTGGCAGTGAAAAGGAATGGAGCAAAAGTCCCCACCCTGCTCCTCCGTCACTCTGTTACTCTGTAGCATCAAATATTCCCAACAAGTCAGGAAACAAAAGCAGTTTTTTTTCTGCTGCATCATCGTTACAGGTGAGCAATTCCTCCTCCAAAATCAACTTTGGCTTCCCCCTCCCAAAAAAGCTCAACAACTTTGAATAAAAGTTAATTTGGGGGCGCTGGGTGGATCTTTGCACCCCGGGTCGCGCATATGCTAAAGACAGCCCTGCAGGTGATTGATAGTAAGTGGACAGTGCTGATTTGCTTATTCTGTCTTCCTAGCTGGAATATAGCTTTATGACCAAGGTAAAATCCCCCTGCTTAATAAGGATGCAATCTTGAAATCACTTATGCATGTATCTCAATTTTGGGGAGTGGTGGCGGTGGTGATTTATGAATGCAGGATTTTAGCGCAGGAAAATCCAGTGCAGAGAACAGTTCAGCATGCACTGGATTGTTTACAAAATGTGCAGTGCCCTACAGCACTGGTTCCCAATTGGTGGTCAGCAGACCCCAGGTGATCTGCATAACCCACCCGGGGGGGCGGGCGGGGGTTTGCAGCACCAGTCACATACACCAAAAACTACTATAGAGATATCAGAATTTTGAACAGCAGGGGTCTATGGCTTGGCTTTTGAAAAACGGGGGTCTGAAGTACTTAGCTAACTGAGAACCACTGTCCCTACAAGGCATGAGATTATCTTGGGATCACTGACGGTGTGTCCATGGACACAATAGCACTTTGGAAGTCTTCCCCTGGTGCCTACAAAGCCTTTGAAACCTCTGCCCAGTCACTGGCCCCTTTGCCATGAGATAGCAAGGGTGGTTTCCTTTCCTCTTCCCAAGTAAATGCTAACTTGTGAAAAAAAGTCTCCTTTGTAGCAAGCCACTGTAAGCTCTAATTTGGTGATGGTTTGGGGGACCATATATAAAATCAGGCAAATCAAGGGGGATCTGCTTTTATTTGTACCAGATCCAACTTTTACCCAGACCCAGTGGAAAAAAACAGAATGGGAGACAGATAAGAAATCAGAAGTGATGATGCCTGGTGCATTCTCCATCAACATGCCCAATATACTCACATGCCCCAAAAGGTTGGCAATCCCACATTATGTTAGGGCGCCAACAAGTTGGCGTGCTGAAGTGCAGCAGCCAGTCAGATAAGCTGAGGTCGAACAGTCCGGGTCAGAAGCCAGCTGAAATCAGGTATCAGTACAGGGTCAGGAGAAGCCAAAGCCGGAAACTGTCCAAGTCAGGAACCAGCCAAGTCAGTCAGGAACAAGCCAGGAGCCAGGAACAAGCCCGGAGTCAGGAACAGAATGAGCAAGAGCACTCAGCATAGCAGTTGCAGGTGCTAGCGAAGGGAGCAGCCAGCCTTTCTTAAGTAGCTGGCCTGTAACCATGTCTCTTACAAGTTGCAGCTGCCTCTAATTGTTCCCTGCGTCTCTCAGCTCTACGCTCTACAGCTGAGAAGGGAGGAGGGGGAGGGCCCTGCCTGTTTCTCTCCTCACAAGGGCCTGATTCTGGCTCGACTTCCTCCTCCTCCTGTTCTGGTCTTTCCCCCTCTCCATCTGACTCTTCCTCTTCCGAGGAGTGCTGCCACCAGTCTTCTCCAGGTACGAACTCCTCCATTTCCCCAGGTTCTTCCGTGGGTGCAGCCTCGCCAGGGGGGGCTTGCCACCACTCCTCCTCATCTGGCTCAACCCTGACACATTAGTTGATTGTAGACCCATTTAAAGTAGCCTTGTCTTCTGCTTCCCAAAAAAGCTAAAGGACTTTTGGTACTTTTGGTACCTTGTTCTACCTTCACCCTCAGAGGCAGTCGGCATCTGGATATCAGTTGCAGTTAGACAGAGTGCTGTTGTGCTCAAGACCTGCTTGTAGGCTTCCTAAGGGTATCTGGCTGATCACTGTGCAAACAGGATGCTGGATTAGATGGGCCAGTGGCCTGATTCAGCAGGCTCTCCTTATGCTCTCTTGCACCTCATTTTGTAATTTGTAGAGAAGGTAAGGCATTACAATACCATAGATACAAATGCCAAGACTCCCCTTGTCAACGTTCTGAAATCTCAACTACCATTTCCATCAACTCAGTGGGAAGATAATTAACCTATCTACTATACCTGCCAACAGTTGAAAATGGAAATTAAGTCAGGGAAACTAGGTCAGGTGTATTAATAACTCCCTTCATTTAGACAGCATTTCAACATTACATGTTAAAAAAAGAAAAGAAAGCCTAAGTAGCCTGATTCAATGAGCCACAATACGGGAAAATAAGGGAATAATGCAGGACACATTTAGGATGCAATCATGTCAGTTTTGGAAGACTTTTAACCACATGCTTAACTTCCCAATTCTATCGTGCAAGTACTTTGGATGGGACACAAATCTGGCGCCAGTGTGCCATCTTAACATGTGACATGGTGGTGATGTCATGAATTGATCCATGATGGATGAATGCTGCTACTACACCAGCATCAATCTCTATGGCTGCCTGCATGCACAGAGACTTGGGCAACAGTGGCTAATGAATAGGCATGGGTGAGGCAACGGCAGTGAGGCCAGGGATGCTCTGGGGCTGTGGCCTTGCAGGACCACTGTCACCAAGCCAGGGCTCCCCTGTTCCTGTGTCCCCACACCCATGTTCTGAGAAGTGCAATGCTTCTGGGGATGCTGAAAGGACACCCTTGGACTCCCACCCCCAAGGAACCACCACTGGAGCTGGGTGATCGTAGAATCATGGAATTGTAGAATTGGAAGGGACCATGAGGATCATCTGGTCTAACCACCTGTGATTCAAGAATCTTTTGACCAATGTAGGACTCAAATCCACGATCCTGAGATTAAGAGTCTCATGCTTTACCGACTGAACTATCCCTGATGACTGTTTCTTAACCTGTGTGCAATCTGACACGTAAGAGTTTCTTTCTGGTTTAACAACATTTTAAAAAGAACACCACACACCCATGCTTTATTATTTCCTGCATTCATCTCCAGACCTTTTTACCATGGGAAGTGTTATTTTTGCAGCATTCCAGCGGCTGTTTCCTTGGCTCGACACAGTCACCCCCTCCCTTACCTGCAAACTTTGCAACATCTTCTTGGCAAATGTGGTATGACATATTATTACACTTAATATTCATATTTCAGATGTACTTGTCACTGTATCTCAGGTTGTACATTTTTTAAAAAAGAATGTACAAATGTAACTAAATATATAATCTCTGTTGACTCAACTCAGAGTTTGCCTGACATAATGTTTTTTGTGGTTTCATCCTCATGGAAAGTGGGAGTAAGAGCAGCTTGTGGTGTCTCATGTTTTCATGAATTCCAGAAGAGTGTTAGACTGTTATAAGGGAAACGGCACCAAGTCCTTTGGCACCAAGACTGATACATGTATTATGGCTCGAGCTTATGTAGGCTTGAGCTCACATCATCAAAAGCAGCTTGCATCTGATGAAGAAGGCTCTGGTCCAGTCTATGAAACCTTATGCTACAGTCAACATCAGTCTATCACAGGCCTGCACTAGTTCCCACCCATTGTCGCCAATCTTGGTGGGGGGTGGGCTAGCTTCATGTCGGGGATGGGCCTTCTAGGAACATAGGAAGCTGCCTTATACTCCATCAGACCATCTGTCCACCTTGCTCTTTATTGCCCACTGCACCTGGCAGTGGATCTCCAGGGTTTCAGGCAGGAGCTTTCCCCAGCCCTACCTGAAGACACAAGAAATTGAAACTGGGATCTTCTGTGGGAGATTTGCTAGTTAGTATATGAAGGGGTTATATCTAACTGCTAGAGTAGGCTCAGTGGGGTCCATAGCTGTCAACCCTCCCTGCTCTTCCCCACTGCTATATACATAGCTGTCAACCCTCCCTGCTGTTTCCCAATGCTATAATAAGGGAATTTCCCGCAAAAAAGGGAAAGGTTGACAGCTATGGTGGGGTCATGCCTCTTTATCCCTGTGAGGAAGGAAGTGGTGTTTTTCTTCTCTTCTTTTCCTCACTCTCTTCTTCACGATGCAAGCCATGGAGGAGGACATGCGTCACGATACCACCCAGCTTCAGGCACAGGTTTGAAGCTATTTTTCTGTATTTATATCCAAGAACCCGTGTTGTCTTTGCTGCTGCAATGAATCATACATGCATCTGACCTTGGATTATGTAAGTAAATAATTTCGGCCGCTTCCCAGGTATGACTCAATCTCTATTGTGTGTACTGTATAATCCCTCCTTCTACCTGGCCAATCCCCCTGGCAACACCTCCCCAGCCAGGATTGGGCGGCTGCTAGAGTAGGTGGAGTCCACAGGTATCCCAACCTGGGAAGGTGAAGCCAGACCAACTGCCAGGAGCTGCCACCGTGATCCAATGGGTCCACCCGCGACCTCGCAACATGCACACCCCATTTGATGTGGGGAACGCTCATTGCAGTGTGTGGTCTTTTCATTGCAGAGACGGATAGAAAAAGGTTTAATAGTGTATTTAAAGTCTTTTAGGGGTGTCTCCCATCGTAGAGTCTGTTCGGCCTCACACTTTGAACACAGGCAGTAAGCGGACTATTTCTTTGTCCCCACACTCGGGTATCTAGGATTAAATATCACCTACGATTTATTCCACATCACCTTCTGTGTGCAAGGCAGATGCTGTACCACTAAGCTATGGTCATTCCCCGAGAGAGATGGCTCCAGGTTTCCACTGAAAAATTGCCACCCTTCACCAGGAAAGTACGAGGTTGTGTGGGTGGGATTATTTTCTTAGGGGGGTGGCTTTGATAAAAACTGGGCCCCTGTAGTTTCTTTACCCTGCAAAGACCATAGCTTCCTGTCCAGGGCTATTGCCTCTCAGTCCCTTGGGGCCCCCACCTATAAAGAGTGAACACCTTGCTCTACCCTCAGGGCACCACTTTACCTCTCCAGACAAGCCTGGCCTTCACTATCTCTTCCTAGCCCAGTCCCTTCTTTTACTAGTATCAGCATCATCACATGGTGGGTGTCACTTCTGAGTACTGCCTGCCAGCCTGGATGTTGTAGGGGACCTCTGATTTGCAGAATATTTGGAGAAAAATCAACAAAGTGGTCTTCTGTCTCTAGGTGAGGGGGGGAAAAGCGGGACAATAAGATTTCCAGCCAATAAAATGTCTTATGAGAAAATGCCCTTCTGAGAAACAAGTTGTTCTATGAGGAGTAGAAGCAGCTTCTGAGATGGCTACAGTACAAAGGAAAGCATAAATGATTCCCTGGGTTACTGATGAACTGCTGAGTAAACAGGGATCAGCCTGAGTGTGGCAGACTTAAGGCTGACTGTGTGTGCAGTACCTCCTTTGGCCAGCTGCCCTAGTGGTGATCAAAAGCAGCAGCTAACCAGCTTGATGGACTTGTCGCTTCCTTTTCTAGCAAGCCGCCTTTTGTGGCACAGAGAATAGAAGAAGAAGAGTTTGGATTTGATATCCTGCTTTTTCACTACCCAAAGGAGTCTCAAAGCGGCTAACATTCTCCTTTCCCTTCCTCCCCCACAACAAACACTCTGTGAGGTGAGTGGGGCTGAGAGACTTCAGAGAAGCGTGACTAGCCCAAGGTCACCCAGCAGCTGCATGTGGAGGAGCGGAGACGCGAACCCGGTTCACCAGATTACGAGTCTACCACTCTTAACCACTACGCCACACTGGCTCTCAGTGGGAGTAGCTCTCAGTGGGATATTGTTGGGAGTCTCCCTGGTTACTCGGCTCACCGGTTCAAGGCTTACAGAGCCTTACTGGGAAAGATCATGTGGGTGTATTTCTGTTCTAAGTCTGTGGGTTCCCCCCTGCCCCCTCCTTACAGAAAAGTGCGGCTCTACTTTTAGACCTATAATTTATTACCAAGGGAAATATGTGTACAGTGTTATGTAAGAATTTGCTGCTGCTTTTTTTTCTCAACTCAGCCACTTGTCTAGCTCTTGAGGCATTCAGCATTCCATTATAACAAGCACTTGTTTTTCCAAGCAGAGGGTGACAATTGTTTCTGCCTTCACTCATTCACTGGCACTCCTGATTGAAATATCCATCTCCTGAAAAGGAGAAGCAAGCCCTGAGACTTGGTCTCAACTTTCTTATTGGAACTGAAAAAAACAACCAAGAGTCACGCAACACCTTGAACAAATCTATTGTGGCATAGGCTGCAAACCTCCCTGGGGGCTTACTTGATAAAAATGTAATGAATAAAACAAACAAAACAAATGAGCTTTGGTGCATCTGATATGTGGGTAAATGCGTATGCCACGCGTTATATAATCTGTCAAAGGGCTGCAAGACTCTTCGTGATTTTTGCTGCCGTAAGAGACTAGCACGGCTACCCCTTCGTTCGTAAATGGCATCCTTGACAATCTGTCTGAATAAAAATAAACATCGGGAAGAAAGAGCAATAAAGAAGAAGAAGAAGAAGAAGAAGAAGAAGAAGAAGAGTTTGAATTTGATATCCTAAGGAGTCTCAAAGTAGCTAACAATCTCCTTTCCCTTCCTCCCCCACAACAAACACTCTGTGAGGTAAGCGGGGCTGAGAGACTTCAGAGAAGTGTGACTAGCCCAAGGTCACCCAGCAGCTGCACGTAGAGGAGCGGAGACACGAACCCGGTTCACCAGATTACAAGTCTACCGCTCTTAACCACTACACCACACTGGCGAATGGTGTTGCAGCAGCCTGAGTCACAGCAGGTACTGGACAACCATTGCCCGTCATAATGGTTGAAAGAATCTGCCATAAAGCCAAAACCTAGAAAAAGAGCAAGTGGGACCTCCAATGAAATATTGCAATGTGGAGCGCTCCTGTTCAGGGTGCCAGCCAGCCACATCCTAAGCACACTCCATTCTATTTGCCCTCCCCACTGGATTTCCATCTCTCCCCCTCCATCAGCCAGTCAGCATTCCATGCTCACTTAGTATTTTCAGTGCTCATTGGCCTGTCCTAAAACCCTTTTTGGTTCCCACCCAAACCCTCCCATTCTGCCCCCGCCCCCCAAAATTCCGAGTTTTCCCTCAAACATGCTGATGCTTATCTCTTGTGCATGGAGAGTGTCATTTTGGCTACATGACTATGGAACTCCTTCTAACCATTATTAGAATATCCAACCTTCCTTAATGTTCTAGGAACATCTGCAGTGCTGGTCAACCCTTTTGTAGGACAGATTCAGACAGCCTGCTTGCACAGAGTTAAGGGAATGAGTTGGAACCTTCTTCAAAGGGCTGATATTTATGGAAGACCCTGGAAATGGAATTCCACACTGTGTGAGGGCAATCAATTTCTGCACAGAAGAGGTAGCCTGGAAGCAGCTGCTGTTGGGAGCATCATTGATTTATTGATGATTGAATACTCCCTTCCAGTTATAATTAACATATCATGAGCAAAACAACCAAGAGAGAAATAACCCCACCTATTAAGAGCTGCATTTTATTACAGGAACATGTCTGAAGATGTGCCATGGTTGCAACAATCATGATGTGGTACATTTTGAGCACATAAAGACAATAACGGGTCTCCAGATAACTAAATAATTATCGTTCATTAAACATTTGCCTTTTACCTATTCATTATAAAACTGAAATACATCTGTACATTTCCAAAACTTTGATGTACAGTAGGTACCTTTAAAATACTGAAAGAAAGTAAAGATGACTTACAATGTAATAAGAACAAGCTACCTCTTGTTGTTTTGACACTTGTTATTTTATCTTTGACCCAGGTGGCGCTGTGGGTTAAACCACAGAGCCTAGGGCTTGCTGATCAGAAGGTCGGCGGTTCGAATCCCTGTGACGGGGTGAGCTCCCGTTGCTCGGTCCCAGCTCCTGCCCACCTAGCAGTTCGAAAGCACGTCAAAGTGCAAGTAGATAAATAGGGACCGCTCCAGCGGGAAGATAAACGGCGTTTCCGTGCGCTGCTCTGGTTCGCCAGAAGCGGCTTTGTCATGCTGGCCACATGACCCGGAAGCTGTCTGCGGACAAACGCTGGCTCCCTCGGCCTATAGAGCGAGATGAGCGCCGCAACCCCAGAGTCGGACACAACTGGACCTGATGGTCAGGGGTCCCTTTACCTTTACCTTTATTTTATCTTTATCCCCTGATGGTATAACAGACAAGAACTAAAACTAGGCTGGATAAATAAATCACCATTCCCTTAACCAGCCTATTAAGATTTTCCCTCACAAAATTTCCCCTACTGCTGATAAATCAACTAAAGCTTTAGTTGATTAATCTACCAATTTAAGTCCTTATAGTTTGAAGCCTTTAATTAGGACAAGAAAAACAAAGTTCTAAACCAATTATTAATCTGTTCTTTATTTTTTATTTTTGTTCTGTTGAAGCTGATAAAACTTTGCAGTGCTATAAATGTTTTGTGTCCCACACCTTGAACAATTGTTTGCTTTCTGTCTCCTGACGTTTAATAGTTCTCATGTTAGGCCATTAGCAAGTCCAATGATCTGTACCCTGTATGTTTCTGTCTGAAAGGCAGATGCTGATGAATAAACACAAGAGCACACAGACAGCTTCTCTGTGGTGGTGATCTTTGAAATTTGTAACTGCTTTTTTACCTCAGCAGAGTATTAACAATTGGGGGATTCCCTTGAAGTTAAGATTTTTTTTTATTAAGGCCCAAAAACATACTGGTACATTCATACTTCTGAACACAGTTATATGTTCATCAGTGCTTACAGCAAACACTTAAATGTGTGTGGTCTGATTAGCAATTCACATTCTATGTGCAAATGTTATTTTGATGTGGGGAAAGAAAGACAGAACTGAGTCATGAGTGGTAATTTTTATGTCATTGCTATGCCTATAAAACAGCTGTGATTATCTATACCTCATGGAAATAAAGGCTCTGTGAAGCCCACTGTCACTGGTCAATGAGACAATTTGAAGATCTAGGAATATCTGGCTTGTTACTCTGGCTTGTGATCTGAATTTCGAGATCACAGCTGAGGTAAAAATATTGCCCTTCAGGTGAATCAAACTTGGGGTTTATGCCAAGAAGACTGGGTGGTAACTGGGAATGTTTACAGCTGTTGAGATGAAGGTAGCTCAGGAAGAACTCTGTGAGTTTGGTCAGGGAGGAAAGAAGGAGGAGTATGTAAGAAAATAAGATGAGCCTGCTAGATTAGGCCAATGGTTCTTCTGTTTCCACATCCTGTTCTCACAGTGGCTGAACAGATACCTGTGAGAAGCCTGCAAGCTGAACATGATGAGTGCAACAGCACTCTGCCCACCTGCGATTCCCAGAGTCTGGTATTCAGAGGCATGATGCCTCTGTAGTGGAGGTAGAAACCAAGCCTAGAGATGGTTGAACCATAGAGACCTGGGAGATCATTGCAGTTGCTGGAAGATGCCTTGCTGACTGTGTCCCAACGTACACTATAGCTGGTGGCAACATGGCAGCCAGCATTCTCCATGGTGCTACCCACTTCTTGGAATGAACCTTAAATGTGGCAGGCATCAGCCGTGGTTTGTTTCCGTTGCCTATTTTAAAAAGCACCTTCCTCCATGGGCATTCCCAGCTTTTATCTGACCCTCTATGCTGTAGCTTGGACATTTTATGGTAGTTTATAGCATTGTTTTATTGCAAACTTCTTTGGGAATCTAAATGCATCTGAGAGGTATTTTGAATAAATAAATGAAAATAATGAATAAACTAGGGGCCAGCACCCAACTATGGCCAAAGTGGAGCACTGTAAGGGGATAAGCAATACCTAGCCAGAGAAGACTCCTTGCACCAATAGGATAGAGAGGATCAGCTGATACTTTCTGTCCATCATAAAAGGATCCAGGCCAGGCTTCCTTGCTGATATGAGCAACAAAGTGACCAGCCCTGGGTGTCTGCATGTCACCTCCATCACTTTCCCCTTTATCTGACCTTATTCTCCTCTCCCTTTGTATTGCTCCACCACAAATGCACAGGTACTGGGTCTAGCAAGGAGGTGGAAGGAAAAAATAGTCTACACAGACCTGCCATTCCAGTTTAAAACTGAAGCTCATTCTACACCAGGAAGGCCTTTGTGGTAGAGAAACATGTCTCCTCTCAAAGATTTGTATGTTACTCATGAAGAATAATAGGAGGAGGAGGAGGAGGAGGAGGAGGAGGAGGAGGAGTTTGGATTTGATATCCCGCTTTATCACTACCCGAAGGAGTCTCAAAGCAGCTAACATTCTCCTTCCCTTCCTCCCCCACAACAAATACTCTGTGAGGTGAGTGGGGCTGAGGGACTTCAAAGAAGTGTGACTAGCCCAAGGTCACCCAGCAGCTGCATGTGGAGGAGCAGAGACGCGAACCCGGTTCACCAGATTATGAGTCTACCGCTCTTAACCACTACACCACACTGGCTCTCATGAACACCCCTCTGTCTCTTTCTAGCATGACTTTTCTGAGATTGATGGTACCAGCAGTGAAATCTGAATTTTTATTTTTTATAGAGAAGATCTTTACAAAAAATTTCACAGAAGGACACATGAAATTTTAGACACCTTTTTTTTGCTTTTTAATCAAAACTTAAAACCAAGGGGAATTATATTGTAATATTCCGTGTATAGTCAGGACTTCCTTGATAAACCAGACTGGGAATCATGCTAGGGAAAAACAAGTGACAGTCCTGTGGTACTTTAAAGACCAACAAATTTCATACGGCACAGGTTTACATTTGCCAAAGCCATGCATCTGAAGAAGTGAGCTCTGGCCCATGAAAGATTATGCCACAAGACTCTTGGTTATGATTGCTTAAGTTTGCACTGCAGGCCATTCAGAGAGTCCATATCAATCATTATCTGCTAGGAAGTTTGCTGAACAGGCAAACAGGCAGGGTGCATCAAAGGAGTTCTTTAAACAATGAGGTGCGATGAGAGATTATTTGCATTTGTTGGCACATAACATTTAGCCAACTCTCATGTCTATAACTACAGGAACTGAAGTCTATAATTTTGATACACAACAGCATCATAAACAAACACACACTTTATAAATGTAGGGATCCTTTCGTCACAGATGTTGAACTAACATATCATCACTAGCTATGACACAAAACCGGCAATGAGCAGCAAAGTATTGTGTATATTTTAAAACTGTTTATCTTATAGCTAGGGAAAAGATGCATGTCTTTACTCACATAAATCCTAAAATAAGCTTTAGAGCTGATTTTTTTAAAATTAAAAAACAACAACATGCTGAATATTACCTTTTTCTCTAACATGGGGCATAGCTTCTTTACTCAATGTTGGGTGGGCATATATGGGTTAAGGTGATCCTGCAAGTAAACTGGTCCCAAGCTGTTATTACCACAATACGAATTGTACTTCAACACAGCAAAAACTGAAGAGTCAGAGGTTCCTCACCCCAGGTTTAACCCCTTCAAGAGCTGTTGCCCAAGGAGTCAACTCTCCAGCCAATACTTCACATGGGAATCTGCATTCTTATTCTTCAGAAAGTCTCGTGCTAATTCCAGTTTGCTGCTGGGATTTGAACTCAAACTGCAGTGGGAAAGGCCTCATGTGCCTTTGGTGGTTTATGGTGCAGAGCTACTCCATTCAGCCAGAGCCCAGGACTTTATTACAACCAGATGGACAAACAGTAGTCTTGCTGCCAAGTGTATGCTCAGTCTTTCAAGAAACATTTTATCCCTGAAGTGGATTAGTGTCAGTGCTGCCAGGGGCAGATTTCGGGAGACATATCAGGAGCACAGAGACCTTCACTTGTATGCAACCTCAACAACCCAAGATGGATTTAGTTTTGGAAAAGGCCTTCTTATAAGTATATAGTTAAAAATTCCAGAAGGGTGAAGCAAACGATGGAAGAAAAGACAGCAGAGTGACTGGAGCCAAGCTGAGTCTAGGAACTAGTAAAAATGTTCTGTGTAACTCACCAGCAGATGACTTGTTAAGCATTCAAGGAAGGCCATGTGGAAAATACAGCCGTGGTCTGGACTACAGCTCATTTGCATACTTCATTGGCTTGTAATAGGCGCAGTACGCCTTATCATTTCCAGGAGCATAATAGATGCCAAGACATGTTGCACTTATTTTAAGATTTATATCTTCTGGAATTGTTTACCTTATTGGCAAACTCCCACTCCACCCAACACTACTTTAGATTGTCTACCCTCTGGCAAAGATGCATGTCACATCTGGGCTAGCATGTATTGTTGCAGCTAAATTAATGCCAAATACACTACACTTGCGGGGGAGGGGAGTACAGCTGATTCCATAGTTCAGCATTTTAGGTGGGAAAGGCTGACATAATCAGCCCTGGCCTCAGAGTAGCTGCTTGGGTTGGGAACCACAAAGTAATGGCTCCCATGGAGCTTGTGGACAGTGCTATTTTTTTTCTAGAAAAAAGAGTTTCTGGAAGAACTCACCTTTGTTCTCTTAGAATGGCAATGGTGCCCACCGGAGAGATGCCAGAACTGAGCTCCAGTGAGTTATGGCTGGGGAAAAAAGCCCTGCTTGTGAGAGTGTGTGTGAAGTGGGTCTTTCAGTGTTTGCAAGTGACCATTCCAGCATGTATTTTGTGACTCCTCTGTGTCTCCTGACTGCTTGGCAGAATGACGCAGAGGAGCCTAGTTTACTGGGCTTGCTCAAGAAGCTTTGTTACCTTGAGGTGAAGGACAAGATGGTGCCCCTCCCATTCCAAATACAAAACTTGACATGACTGGTAATTAAATCTCTTTTTGGTTGGTGATGGTTTACTATCCTCCAAAGCACCTGAGGGCAGGAGCCTGGCTGGGAGGTCACAGGGCAAGCTGTGAGGCATAGTCAGTGGGATGATATCCTCCCAGCAACTCATTGCTACTCCCTGTCCATCAGCACCTGCTGCACTTCACTCAGCCTAATAGTAAGGCTAGTTTTCTTGTCCTTATGATTTTTATTTTTTTTAGCCATGCAGTGCATTGACATGCTCAGAGTGTCAGGTGGACATTGTGATAAGCAGATCGCTCTGTCTGCATAAGTTAGACTGGAGGTCTTCTTCCATCCCTCAAACCACCTACAAGCAAACTTTCGCCATCCTTTAGCAAATTCTAGCACAATTGTCAAGTGTTTCCTTACCACCAGAGGGCAAACCAAAACAGCCAAACAGAAAGTCTTCCACAAATGAGATGTTAATCCAGAGCAAGGGTCAGCAAACTTTCAGCAGGGGGCTGGTCCACTGTCCCTCGGACCTTGTGAGGGGCTGGGCTATATTTTTTTGGGGGGAAATGAACGAATTCCTATGCCCCACAAATGCACCCAGAGATGCATTTTAAATAAAAGGACACATTCTACTCATGTAAAAACAAGCTGGTTCCCGGGCCATCCGTTGGCCAGATTTAGAAGGCGATTGGGCTGGATCCGGCCCCTGGGCCTTAGTTTGCCTACCCATAATCCAGAGTATGAAATGCAATATTAGTAATTGTCATCCATAAACCTAAACAACAACAACAAATCTAGGAAGAAGGAGGTCAGAGTAATCCAATGATGGTTGTGAGCTTCGGAATCCGCCTTGAGAACAATAGCAAGAGCTATCAAGAATTGCTCTTCTGAGTAGGGCTGGGATATATTTTCAGGGATTTGAAGAGGCTGGGCAATTATACTTTTTGAAAATAGATGGGTCAGCCTAGAATCACATGGTCTCAGATGCTGTTATTTCTTCCAACACACCACCAGGTCAGAAGTAAGTGGCGTTTTGTTCAGTGGGACCGAATAAAAATGGTGCTAAGGGATTGGGGGGCAAGGAGAGACAATCACCATAGCTGGCATATTTGGAGCCACCACCAAGCCTGTTGATTTTATAGCTATAAGATGTGATTATGTAGGAAAAGGGACTGCTAAAGTGGTCAGACCAGTCTTTCGGTTGAGTTCAACCTCCCTGGCTGGAAATGATGCTGCCAGTGAGCATAAGAGAATAACAGATGAGGGGCCATTTTGTCTTGGATCTGGGCTAGGGAGAGATGCTGAATCCAGAGCTATCTATTAAATAGTGGAATGACATAGCAGACGACACAGTGATTTTCAAGCAGCTCTCTTTATTCTCAGGCTGGAACAGAACTGAACTGAAGGGCTGAGCCAGCCTGCTTATATAGTACTCAGTAACATGCAACAGTAACAACTCTCTCTAGCTACCCAATCCGTGAACGGCACTCTCAATCCTTCATTTGCATGTGCAGACCTGAGTGAGAACTGCAGCCACGGTAGGCAGAGTGAAACTATATACACAACACCCCTAGTGGCCTAGGGTGAGAACTTCAATACATAACACTATCCCTATATTGTTGGTTTAAGGGGGGGGGGAAATAGGTGCGGAAGAATTCCCGGATGCCAAGTTCCAAGTACTCTTTAGGGAGAGAACCCCAGCAGATATTTAAAATCACCAAATATGCATCAAAGCAGGCTCCCTCAACCTCGGCCCTCCAGATGTTTTGAGACTACAGTTCCCATCATCCCTGACCACTGGTCCTGCTAGCTAGGGATCATGGGAGTTGTAGGCCAAAAACATCTGGAGAGCCGAGGTTGAGGAAGCCTGCATCAAAGTAAAGCATGGAAATATAGGCCATTAGATCTTTAAAATATGCCCTTGTGTATTCCAAAACTTCTCTCTTTCCCTAGCATAGAAAAAGGCTGATACCGTATATACCCGAGTATAAGCCGACCCGAATATAAACCGAGGTACCTAATTTTCCTACAAAAACCCGGGAAAGCTTATTGACTCGAGTATAAGCCGGTTCACCTTTGCCGCTGTGGAGGAGGAGGAGGAACGAGCAGCCTGAAAGCAGCCCTTTGGGCTGCTCCTTCCTCTTCTTCCTTTGCCAAGTTTGCATTTATGTGAGCAGTTCAGGAATGGAACAAGCTGCCTGGGGAGAGTAAAGAACCGCCATTCTTGTACACTTCTTAAGGAATGGTTGACTGGGGAGAGCAGGTGGCGGCACGAGCGGAGAGAAAGGGCTTCTTTCTCGCCACCCCCACCATCCGCCTCACTCGAGTATAAGCCGAGGGCAGCTTTTTCTGCACAAAAAATGTGTTGAAAAACTAGGCTTATACTCAAGTATATAGGTAAGTTAAAAGTGGTTTAAATACAAACATCAATTTAGAACATAAGCAGAGCCTGCTGGACCAGGCCAATGGCCCATCTAGTCCAGCATTTTGTTCTCGCAGCGACCAACCAGGCGCCTGAGCAAAGCCCCAAAGTAGGACTCAAACCCAGGAGCCCTCTCCCTTCCTGCAGCTGATATCCTTCTGGTATTGTGTGGGTGCAAATCTGGGGATTAGGCCTATTATATATATATATTTCCTGTCATATGCATCCTGAGGTCATGGTTCTATTCTCGAGGATAATTGGACAAAGCTGGCTACAGAAATAAAGGAACTGCATTCTCCCTTGTCTCGCGCCGTCTGCCCCCATCTTCATTTCTCATATAGTCATCGTGTTAGCAATGTAAAGAATGTGCCAACGGCTGGGGTAGTATTCAATATTTACTTAAGCCGGGAGCAACTTCCTGTGTCCACTTTTAGTCATCCACCTCCCTCTGAAATGAAATTCTGGACATGGTTCCCATATGAAATATCCCCTCACCCGCCCCCCCCCCCCGCAAAGTAGTTTGTCAACAATTGCTGGCACTGACATAAGATCCCACTGCTCCCATGGGATTCGTGAATAACTGCTGTTATGCACTGGCCAGGTCACTCCAATTTTAACAAGAACTGTGCTTCTAATTAAGGTGGTAGGCTGAAGCAGGGCATGCCATTTTCTGGAGTCAGTGGCAGCAAATGTCTCAAGCAGCTGAGGCCACCGTGTGGGTCTTGAATGAACTACAACCAAGCTGCCAAATGGAGACAGCAACAGAAAGTGCGTCGTCCTGAGCACACCCAGCCAAGGAGGACCAATTCAGATTTGTCTGAGAATACAGACGTTTCTTTTTGACTCTGGATTCTGATTCGAGAATCCTGTCAGCTGATAGGTGATAAGAGTTGTCTGTCAATCCTTAAAGCTAAGGTCCAAACCAGATGTTAAATACGTCTTTG
The DNA here is from genome assembly GCF_009819535.1 of Lacerta agilis. Classification (NCBI taxonomy): domain Eukaryota; kingdom Metazoa; phylum Chordata; class Lepidosauria; order Squamata; family Lacertidae; genus Lacerta; species Lacerta agilis. Next base: position 87,706,877 of record NC_046314.1, on the reverse strand, counting down.
CATTTAACATACTGGTGTAAAAAAATTAAAATGCAAATAGTATCATCCAGGGAGGGGAAGGGTAATATCTATCAGGATTGCGGCAGGTGGGGAATACAGTTTAACCCAGTCCTATTCTGTGCTAATCCTGAGAAGTATCCCTCTCTAATGAAGTTACTTGCACTTATAGGGCGGTGATTTGCAGATGATAGGTGTAGATTACTGACAACCTTGTGCATGTTTTTTGAAGACTCACAAGGCAACATTACAAGACTCAAAAGGCAACCAGCAGCAGAAATGAGCCCACAGGGCTGGCAAAGGGCCGTGGAAAACTTGGGCCGTGGCCTAATCTATCTTGTGGTGTTGCCATTACAGAGTTGGGAGACATCTCCTGTAGAGCTTCGTCCTTGAGAAACAGCAAACAGCAATCATGAGATCAGTCCTTGGTGAAACCAAAGAGTTCTTCCAGATGGCTGCTATTTGAAGTGGGAATCAACCACACACTGGCAAATTCAGGTTGTAGTTTTACTAGCTTTTACACAACAAACCCAATTACCCTCAAAGTGGACTGTTTGCGATAAGGAAAGTGATAGGAAGATGTGCAGGAAAGTGTGTGTTAACCCTTGCTTGAACACAGCATCCTCTAACCTCCCTGTAAATAAACAGGTCATCTGGAAGCAGCTGCAGTGGTGGAACCTTCTTGTTCCTTTTTATTAAAGCTACTCTTTTCTTCCACAAAACCAGCTCAACTTGTTCTTTTGTTGTTTCCTCATCCTTCTCAGCCACCCTTTGCTTCACTGTACTTCGTCCAACCAAAACAAAGCAGCTACAATCTTACCTTCAACTTTCTTACTAGAGCATACATGCTCATTACTGTAGTGCGCATGCTTATTAACTGCTTTCGTTATTGGGGGAAATTCAGTGTGAAACGATTCCTTATATAACACCTTGATGTTTGCAGATCACCTTAATGACATGGCTTGCTCCAGCTTTGAGTTCTTTTGAAACGCAGGATATATGTGATAAAAGTTGGTTATAGCTTAGTAAACAAAGTAGAGCCATTAAAACATTAGATGAGATGACTAAGGTGCGGGCTTCAAATCCCTGCCGAATAATAAATCTCCCAGGGAATTCTTGGGAAGAGTTATGAGTTCTTTCAACCTAATCTACTTTATAGGATTAGAATCATGGAATCATAGAATCTTAGAGTTGGAAGGGGCCCCAAGGTTCACCTAGTCCAACCCCCTGCAATGCAGGAAACTCAGCTAAAACATCCGTGACAGATGGCTATCCAACTTCTGCTTAAAAACCTCCAAGGAAGGAGAGTCCACCACCTCTCATGGGAGTCTGTTCCACTGCTGAACAGCTCTTACTGTCAGAAAGTTTTTTTTTTTTTTAATGTTTAGTAGAAATCTCCTTTCTTGCAACTTGAAGACATTGGTTCGAGTCCTACCCTCCGGAGCAGGAGAAAACAAACATGCTCCCTCTTCCATGTTAGAGCCCTTAAAATATTTGAAGACGGCTATCATATATCCTCTCAGTCTCCTCTTTTCCAGGCTAAACTTACCCAGCTCCTTCAAGCACTCCACGTAAGGCTTAGTTTCCAGACCCTTGATCATCTTGGTTTCCCTCCTCTGCACACTTTCCAGCTTGTCGACATCCATCTTAAACTGTGGTGTGGTTTGACTAAGGCAGAATAGACTGGGACTATTCCTTCACTTGATCTGGACACTATACTTCTGTTGATGCAGCCTAGAATACCACTAGCTTTTTTGTTTTGCTGCTGCACCACACTGTTGACTCATGTTAAGCTTGTGGTCCACCAAGACCCCTAGATCCTTTTCACATGTACTGCTAGTAAGCCAGGTGTCCCCCATCCTATATTTGTGCATCTGGTTCTTCCTGCCTAAGTGCAGAACCTTACATTTGTCCCTATTGAAATAGATTTTGTTACCTTGTGCCCAGTTCTCCAATCAGTTAAGGTCATTTTGAATTCTGTTTCTGTCTTCTGCGGCATTAGCTATCCCCAAACCCCCCGTTTGATGTTGTCTCCAAATCTGATGAGCATCCCCTCAATTCCTTCTTCCAAGTCATTTATAAAGACATTGAACAACAACGGGCCCAAGACAATAAAAGCCATGGGTTTAGTGGACATAAGATGAGCTTCAGGTGCATACAGAGTATCTCTCCCAAGTAACCAGAAACAGGTATATGATGTAAGGCATTACAGGAGGTAACCTGGTCCAAATTTTGTTAGAGCAATATGCCACCATTTCATTTAATGTTGTAATTTATCTCAAGAATAGAATAGAATAGAATAGAACAAATCTTTATTGTCACTGTCCCCTTGTGGGAAACAACGAAATTCCTCGGTTGCTATATCAACTCAGATAAGGCACTCCACATAATTAAAATACTGATAAACACAATACAATACAGAACAATATAACAAATAAAATAAGATGACTTCAAAGTCCAGAGTTTCCATTTAAGGCCAAAATTGCTCTAGGAAAGAAACTGTTCTTGAGACGGCTCATTCTTGCCTTCATTGTTCTGTATCTCCGTCCCAATGGCAGAAGCTCAAAGAAATGGTGACCAGAGTGTGATGGGTCTCTTGATATATCTAATGCCTTTCTGTGGCACTCGATAGTATATAGATACGTTCTAAGGTAGAGAGTGAACAGCCAATGATACTCTCTGCTGTTTTGATAATTCTTTGCAACACAATCCTATCCCGTGAAGTGCAGCTTCCATACCACACACATAAACCATTAAGTGAGCACGCTCTCAATGGCACAGTGATAGAAGGCAAGCAGCAGCTTTTGCGGAAGATGGACAGTATGCTCTGTCTCAAAAGTAGTACCAGCAATGGATAGATGAGATGTCTTTAAAGTGTCTGAGTTTGAGACGTTTAACTGTCAGCTTCTCTTGATTTCTCAATGGCTTCATTGCACAATGTAGGTTTCCAAGGGCATTCTTTTTTTAACTTTTCAGGACATCTAGTGAAACCGCAGTTGCAGTATTAGATCAGCAGAAATGGCCAGACAACCATCTCTTCCAAAGATCATGAACAACGGTTGCACGTGGCCCCGATAAACACTGCCAAAGTGCACAAATTCAGCTGACCCCGTTTTGAAAGTCTCTCCCCCCCTTACAAAGCTGTTTTCCCACACCAATCAATTCCTAGGTTCACTGGAGGTGTGTCCCCTTGCCCTCGCAGCTGCGGCTTCTTCATGGGAATCTTGCATTGGCAGGCACTCTGTGCAAATAACTAACTCATCCAGAGTTTCATAACATGGCTGTTGTTCACAGTTAAATTTGCCTGTCAATCACTGTCTCAAGTTACACAGTGCGGCAATTTTCTGCAAGCAGCCACTAGATGGCCAAGTGGAATTCTGAGAACTCTGAGTAGCCCAGGAACACACTTTTCAGTTCTGTGGAAGATGCCATCATTGTTGTTGTTTTCGTTACAGATAGACATTAGGGTCTAGCTAAATATGTTCACATTGCTCATAACTTTAGCCCTTGAGTGGCTGTCCCCTCAAATAAGTAGCCAGTGTGCCCCTGCCTCATTTTGAGTGGAATAGTGGAAGAGTGGCATAAGGTGAGGGGCATTTTAACCCTTTGCCCTTGCTGCAATCCTGTCCCATTCAGGGCCTCCTATGATATGGATGCGGGTGGCACTGTGGTCTAAACCACGGAACCTAGGGCTTGCCGATCAGAAGGTCGGCGGTTCGACTCCCTGTGACGGGGTGAGCTCCTGTTGCTCGGTCCCTGCTCCTGCCAACCTAGCAGTTCGAAAGTGCAAGTAGATAAATAGGTACCACTCCGGCGGGAAGGTAAATGGCATTTCCCTGTGCTGCTCTGGTTCGCCAGAAGCGGCTTAGTCATGCTGGCCACATGACCCGGAAGCTGTACACCGGCTCCCTCGGCCAATAAAGCGAGATGAGCGCTGCAACCCCAGAGTCGTCCGTGAATGGACCTACCTTTTATGTTTGATATATGAAATGGAAAAAAATCTCATTGCCATCATTGGGAGCTTTCTTCCCCTGGCAAACAGCAGACCCACCCCCAATTTAGGGGTGCAAAGGGTTAAAGCCCTCTCAATATGGCCCTGATGCAGCTTGTTCCCCCCACCCACACTAATTTATTGCGATGAAAAACCCAGCCACACAAGGGCTAATGGCACCGATAATTTCATTTGCAGTTTGGTTATTAGAGTGATGCGCATACATTTAAAACACCCTGCTTCCTGAATCTTGGGAACTGTAGTTGGTTAGGGGTGCTGGAAATTTTGCCTTTGTGATGGGTAAGCTACCGTCTCCAGGTTTCTTGGAGGGAGGAGAGTGCTTTGAAAGCATGGTGTGTATTCACCCACCATATCCCACTGTTCAGTTCCTTGGACTCTGATGCAAACTCTGCAAGAACAATTGTATTTTATGCAGACTCTAAGGGAATGAAGGGGAGCTTTGAAAGGGTACAAATAGAAAAGGAAAGAGGGAATGTTTTATCCTATGTGGTGGTCATGTGGGGTGGTAAAAATTTTCTGGGAAATGATATATAATGAGTTGAAAAAAATGTTTAAGATAACTTTTGTTTAAAAAAAAACCCAGAGGCTTTTTTGTTAGGCATTATAGGTGTGGAACTACCAAAAGAAAATAAAAGACTGTTTATGTATGCAATGACAGCAGCAAGGATGCTTCTTGCCCAGAGATGGAAAGAAGAACTGACCAGAGAAGAGTGGCAGACCAAGCTGATGGAATATGCAGAAATGGCAGGACTGGTGGGAAACATCAGAAATCAGGAGGACCAAGTATTTTTTAGTAAAGGTAATGGGACCCCTGACGATTAGGTCCAGTCGTGGACGACTCTGGGGTTGCGGCGCTCACCTCACTTTACGGGCTGAGGGAGCTAGCGTACAGCTTCCGGGTCACGTGGCCAGCATGACTAAGCCGCTTCTGGCGAACCAGAGCAGCAGCTTAGAGGCAGTTTATCTCCCCAAAGCAGCTATATTCCTGCCTACCCGCCCCCCGCCATTGGTGGGATTTTTTTACAGCCAGCAGGCTGTAGTTCATGTGATTGGTGGCTTTGTCAAGGGTTTTCGTTGATTGGTTGCTGCCTGCGATCCTTGAGACTATGTGTTGTTTCTGCTCCTTGTGCCATAGGAAGCGTTTATAATTCGTGTGAGTGTTCTTCTCCCCCCCAAAAAACAACTGTGATCCAAGCCCCCTCTAAAAGCTCTGCTAGTCTTGGCAACCCCCTCCCCCCAAAAAACTCTGGGCAATGCCCCCCCAAGCTCTATGTGTTGTTTCTGCTCCGCGTTTATAATGCGTGTGAGTTTTTTCTCCCCCCAAAAAAACAACTGTGTTCCAAGCCCCCCCTCAACAACTCAGGGCAGCCCCCCACTCATTTTATTACGGTATATTAATTATTATCCCATATTAAATTGCCGTGTTGGCACTTTGCGATAAATTAGTAGGTTTTGGGTTGCAGTTTGGGCACTCGGTCTCCAAAAGGTTCGCCACCACTGCCCTAGGCTCTGTGGTTTAACCCATAGTGCCATCCACATCCCAAGTATTTTTTAAAAGACTGGAATAACTTTCTAACGTATTTGAGAGATCACTGTAAACAGGTGAAATCATTGGCAGGAATACAATGAAATTTGTAATGTAACTTGGATTTTGGATACTATGATTATATAACAGTTAGATTACAGTAAAAGATGCAGGAGTAAAATTTAGAATTGGAACCCATGGAGAGTGTGGGGATAGCCAGCAGATGGGACGACCAGTAATTCTGGAGTTCCTGCTCCCACTGCGTCGTGAAAGGGTCCGCCGGCTATGATCTGAAGGTAGTTGTCGTGAGTTCTGAAGGTTGCTGAAGTTTCTGAAGGTTTTCTGCAGGTATCTGGAAGTTCCGAAGATTCCGGAGGTCTCCGGAGAAGAAGATAGACTAAACTAGGTAGCGGCCAAAACTTAGAAGGCCAAATAAAAGCTTTTTAAATAAAATGAAATAAATACTAAGAGACTGCAGTCAATGGTGAAGAAGCTCTCAACTGCTCTGTGCGGCTGGTTTCGCTTTCGGTATCTCTCTGGCTTGTCTCACACTGATGTTCTCTCTGGCTTGTCTCGCGCGTTCTCCACACACGCTACAGAGAGCGGAGGCTATTTATTGAAGAATCAAACATCGTCATAACATTTACATGAACCAATCACAACCTTGTCTCTATGCTAGTTTTTGGGCAGGAAACTAATTACTGACTGTTACATTGGCCAAATTGGCGCGCTTCGCCCAAACGCGGAGGGATCCATGCAGCAAAACTCCCTGCTGGATCTTTTGCCCTTCCTTCCTAACGCGGAAGGATATCCCAAAGTAAATACAAACAAACAGGTGCAGTAGCACCTTAAAAACATATTCCCACAGGTATGAATTGTGAAAAGGTGGCATACAAACAAAATTACGTTCGTGCGTATGTACCGTATAAAGGTAAAGTATCTTTGTCTTGGGAGAACTGCGATAGGCAAACCTTTTAGAAAGTGAATAAAATCTCACAATGCTGCCAAGATCTTCTCATCAGATGCAAGGGGCAGGAGGTTGGGAGCAGGAGGGAGTCTAAAGGTAAATGTCCAAAGTCCATTAATACGGATTTGATATTAAATGGCCAGTACCAAAGTTAATTGTTAAAATTCAAGGAAAGCGGTTGAACTTTGTGTCTGATACTAAAATGAAATGGGTTGGGTTGAGTCTCTTGAGCATAAAGCTTGATGGAACTTGGTTAGAATATCAGTTATCACGCAATATTAAGAACTTAGGTAAGAGACATGTGGTTATTAATCTGATTCAGTCTTGTTTTGATCGCTGCCAATTCATTCAACAGGAATAATAAACAAACTATTAAATACTGTAAATATCATATCTGAAAAACAGAAGAGTTTATGTCTTAGTTCTTCTGCAAAGAGCCGTGCAAAATTTGTAACCACAGAGAATTTCCTTAACTATTATAGAATTATAACCAAAATTTTATTAACACAAAAAGGGGCTTGATTCACAGTAAGGCTCCGTGGCTAACAAGACATTGGATATGGTATCAGATGCTTCCATGCATTTCTTGGCAGGGATACTGGAGTGGCTTGCCAGTTCCTGCTCCAGGTGGATCACATTTAGTCAAAACTCTCCACTATGACCTGTCCGTCTTGGGTGGCCCTGCATGGCATAGCTCATGGCTTCTCTGAGTTGTTTAAGCCCCTATAGTGATGCACATAGAGACCTATAAGTGTTGTGTATTAAGTAAGATATTCTGTCAGCCGGGTAGAGTACTGTCATTGGTCAATTTAAAGAGTACAATCACAATCCACAGCCTGATTGGGTCCCGCCGGAAAGTTTGAATATTATTGGTTCCCGCTAAAATGTATCTTTTCCCTCTGTACCAATGTGTCTATAAATAGAGCTTTCCCTACCCCCTATTCCCCAGTCTTGTCCTATCCTTACAATAAAGAGCTGTTCACTACGAAGTGTTGCTGGACTTATTGCTCCCAGAACCCACGACACAACATACTGGCGACGAAGGTGGGATTGAATTAGGCCGTCTGAGGGTTGTCGACCCTAGCGACCTGATTCTGGCGACAAGACTCCCTGTGACTGACAGGACAGATCAGTCCACTAAGATGGCAGCGTCACGGTTCATGGAACCATTTCATCCCGGAGCAACTGAGGCGTGGGATGCTTACCTCGAGCGTTTTGAATTCAGCGTGGCTGCAAAAGGGGTCACTGATGAGGATAAGAAGAAGGCGTTGTTCCTGAGTTGCTGCGGGGCAGAGACCTTTGAGTTGGCTCGGGCAATTCTGGCCCTCACAACACTGCGGGAGGCGTCGTTCGCGAGTATTACGGAACACCTCTCAAAGCACCTTAATCCTACAGCATCTAAGATGACATGGCGCATCGAATTCCATAAGAGACAACAACGACCTGGAGAGACGGTAGCAGTTTTTCTCACCGAATTAAGGAAGCTGGCGAGACACTGCAAGTTCGCCAACTTGGAAGAAGCCCTGCTGGATCGGTTTGTGTGCGGTCTTTGCAGCAGCAAGGGCCGCAGGCGGATTGCAGCAAAACAAGACATGGATCTCACGACAGCGCTCCGAGAGGCCATTGCAACGGAAAGTGCTGAGAGAGAGGAGCAAAACCCGGGCCAGCGAGCTGAAAAGAGAGCTGGAGAGACAACCCACACCGTGGACAACCAGGAAGTCAGCCCTAACCAAAGCCCGGTGCGGGGAATAGAGATGGTGCAGCAGGAGAGCACAGCAAAGAAAGACCGTCGGGGGGCATGAGAGAAGAAAGTGCCGGTTCCGAGAAGCAACGTGTCATGCTTGTGGGAAAACGGGGCACATAGCAAGGGTCTGCAGGTCGAGTGGCACGTCGGGGTCCGCAAAACCAAGGGGTCAGAGGACGTCCACAGCGACTCACCAACTCGACGATTGCAACCACCAATCGAGGGCAAAACTGTGCCATTTCCAGCCCAAGGAAAACCAGCTGTGCGGGTCCTAATTGAAGGGAAGCCGTGTAACATGGAGGTGGATTCCGGATCCGGATTTTCCATAGTCTCGGAGGACACGGCCAGATCGTTATTCCCTAGAGGTAAGCTTCCTAGATTGGAGCCCTTCCCGGCTACGCTACAATCCTATTCCGCCGGCTGCATAGACATTATGGGTATGTGCGCAGTTAACGTACAGTTCCGCGAGAGGGAGGCCGTTTTAAAGCTAGTGATCGCAAAGGGGAAGCGCACTAGCCTGCTGTGTACGGACTGGTTCCCGGCCTTAGGTTTGGGAATCTCAGGGCTCAACACGGTCCAGATAGCTCCCGAGACATTTGACACCCTGTACAAAGAATTTGGGGAGCTATTTAATGGAGAGTTAGGATGTTATAAAGGGCCTCCAATTGACCTAGAACTGGACCCGGGGGTTGCGCCAATCCGCCTCAAACCCAGGCGGGTGCCATTTGCACTACAGCCTAAAATAGAGACTGAATTGGAGAAGCTAATACAGCAAGGGGTGCTTTCACCAGTGGATTCTGCTAAATGGGAAACACCCATTGTCACACCCCTGAAGGCTAATGGGGATATACGAATTTGTGCGGATTACAAATGTACGATTAATAAGGCCATCAGGGGCAACTCTTATCCAATTCCAGTAGTGTCCCAACTATTAGCGAAGCTGGCTGGGGGCAAGGTGTTTGCAAAGATTGACTTGGCACAGGCATACCAGCAGCTTCCAGTGACTCCAGCGTCCACAGAAATCCAGACAATTGTGACGCACAAGGGCGCCTTTAAGGTGAATAGGCTACAGTTTGGAGTCTGCGTGGCGCCTGGCATATTTCAAAGTCTGATGGAGCGCCTGTTACGGGGCCTGCCAGGCGTCCTTCCGTATTTTGATGATGTGTTAATCGCGGGAAAGGATGCTCAAGAGCTACTGGGACGCATCCAGACGGTCCTATGCAAATTCAGGGATGCGGGTCTAAAACTAAAAAAGGAGAAATGCAGTTTTGGGGTAGCAGCTGTGAACTTCTTAGGATACAGAATTGATGCTGCTGGTATCCACCCCATGGAAGACAAGGTTAAGGCTATCGCCGCAGCACCGACACCTAGTAACAAGGCTGAGCTGCAGTCCTTCTTGGGCCTCATCAATTTCTATCACGCCTTTGTGCCACACAAGGCATCGATAGCCGAACCATTGCATCGGCTACTACAAAAGAAGTGTGCATGGCGTTGGGGGCAACCGCAACAGAGAGCTTTTGAAATGCTGCGGGGAGTGCTGTCAAAGGAAAGTACACTTGCCCACTACGATGCTGCTAAACCATTGGTGCTGGCATGTGATGCCTCACAATATGGCGTGGGGGCTGTCCTGAGTCACAGGGAGGCGGACGGGTCGGAGTGTCCAATCTCCTTCTATTCCAGAACCTTGAGCCCCACAGAGCGGAACTACGCCCAGATTGATAAGGAGGCACTGGCTATAGTAACAGGAATCAAGAAGTTCCATGACTACGTGTACAGCCGCCCTTTCACAATTCAAACGGACCACAAGCCTTTGTTGGGTCTGTTCAGCCCGCATAAACAAACGCCTCAAATTTTGTCTCCACGCATGCTCCGATGGTCCATCTTTTTGAATGGATTTCAATACGAACTGTGTCATGTGAAGGGTAAGCTGTTGTGCCATGCGGATGCACTGAGTTGTCTGCCACTACCTAGAGCAGCTGACGACGACCCAGCCCCGGCCGAGCACGTCATGATGATGGAGACACTTCCCGGACCACCCGTGACAGCCATCGAAATCGCTGCGAGAACAAAAAGGGACCCCGTCCTCGCCCGTGTCCTTGTGTGGGTGGGGAGGGGATGGCCAAGAGGGACTCAGGAAGAGAAATTTAGACCTTTCATGGCAAGACAAAATGAGCTGTCCCTCCATAAGGGTTGCATTTTGTGGGGTGACAGGGTGGTTATTCCAAGTTCTCTACAGAATGAGGTGTTAGACACATTACACATGGGTCATCCCGGCATGGTTAGGATGAAATCTTTAGCCAGGTGCTATGTGTGGTGGCCAGGCATGAACAAGGACATTGAACAATGGGTGCGCACCTGTCGAGCGTGCCAGGAGGTGCACCCAGAAATGCCCAGGGCCCCAGTGCATTGGTGGGAGCGGGCCAAGAACCCGTGGAGCCGGCTCCATGTAGATTTTGCAGGGCCGTATCAGGGAAAGGTGTTCTTAATCGTAGTAGACGCCTACTCGAAGTGGCTGGAGGTCTCGATTGTTCCTAACATGTCCTCAGCTGCTGTAATCAGGGCCCTTTGCCTTTTGTTTGCAACACATGGGTTACCCAAGACCATTGTGTCAGACAACGGGGCGGTTTTTGTGTCCCAAGAGTTCAGGGCATTCCTGGCCGATAATTTCATTTGAGGGGTAACTTCAGCTCCCTTTCACCCATCCTCGAACGGACAAGCCGAACGGATGGTGCGCACGGCCAAGGGTTCAATAGCACGCCTGCTGGAAGGGGATTGGTCTGCTCGCATTGCAAGGATGTTGTTCCTGCAGCACACAACACCGTGTGCATCTACAGGCAAGTCCCCTGCAGAGTTATTAATGGGGAGGAGGTTAGCCACAATTCTAGACTTCGTCCATCCGGACAAGGTGCCAGGCCGCTATGCTAGAGAGCCACCGGCTGCCGAGAATGATAGAACCCGATACCTGACAACTGAGGATTTGGGTCCGGAACTATGCAAGGGGGCCAGCATGGGTACCGGGGGCCAGTGTCGTATTTTGTGACATTAGAGGATGGCAGAGTAATGCGCCGCCACATTGACCAGCTAAGGCGCCGGGTTCCAAGCAGGGTAAGCACGAGTGGGGAGGAGCCGCGCACAACTCTGCTGGCGTTCAGTGAAGCGCAGCAGTCTGGCCAGGAAGGCTCCGGGCCACAGGTGGTGGAGGGCTCAGAGAGTCAGGAAGCTGAGATCACCACTGGTGAACCTAACCCGGTGACAACTAGTCAGCCTAGGGAGTCAGCTAGCGAAACAGTTCCAGCTGAGGTACCCGATGTTAGTGGGGAGAGAAGTTTGACCATGGATAGTCCAATGAGTGACACACCGGGGGTTAGGCGATCCGGTAGGATTCGAAGACCTCCGCAACACTTGAAAGATTACGTGCATAGTATCAACTGGGTGCGGGGGAGTGTTGTGTATTAAGTAAGACATTCTGTCAGCCGGGTAGAGTACTGTCATTGGTCAATTTAAAGAGTACAATCACAATCCACAGCCTGATTGGGTCCCGCCGGAAAGTTTGAATGTTATTGGTTCCCGCTTAAATGTATCTTTTCCCTCTGTCCCAATGTGTCTATAAATAGAGCTTTCCCTACCCCCTATTCCCCAGTCTTGTCCTATCCTTACAATAAAGAGCTGTTCACTAAGAAGTGTTGCTGGACTTATTGCTCCCAGAACCCACGACACAGCAATAAGCACAGCTAACTAGCCAGGCTAGAGGCCTTGTGCCTTATCTTGTGCTAGGAGCAGCTTTACTCCCAAGGTTGTAAACAACATTCTTAAGTGTCTACATTTGACAAGAGAAAGTCCTTTGTGTCCTTGCCTAATGAATAGGTAATGAAGGAAATACCATACATGGTATAATTAGTATTGTGTTGTAACTTTAGACTGGAGGAAGTTTATGCATATGTATTGCTTTAACAGATAACAGCTCTGTATATAAAGCAGGCACCACCCTTTTGGGCTTTGCTAGCAATAAGCACCCTTTTGTTATTCCTCAACGCTGCTGGAGTTTTCCCTTTCAGCCCAGACATTTATTTTGCTACAATAGAATGTCCCTATTTTTAACAGAGAAATGTTGGAGGGTAAGCAAATGTGATTTGAAACACAGTGTGTGTGTGTGTGTGGGGGGGGGACACACAACTTCATCAGGTTTTAAGCCCAGGGTCTAGCTGGCCCATGAGCCTCATTGAGGTAGTTGCCTCAGATGGCTGGGTAGGGACAGCTGGGAGGGGTGGCAGATCCGGAAAGAGAGGGGCATCCTTGTATGCCTTTGCCACTCATCCGTCAGCTGCAGATGGGAGCCACCACTGCCACCCCAGTCTCCCCCTGAGGAGGAAGGTCCCTCCACTGCTGCCACTGCCTGCTCCTCTCGGGCCTCCTTTTCTCCCCCATCAACTTCAACGTGCCAGGGCTTCCCCAGACAGTCTCTAGTTATCTCAGGCGGCGTTTGAGGAGGAAAAAGAGGAGTAGGCAGCAGCAGGAGCTCCCCTGCAATTTTCTGTTTGACCTCAAGCTGCAAAATGTCTTGTGCCTGCATAGGCCGATAACATGTACACAAACACTGAGGACTTGGGGGATACCCTTTCTACATGCAAGCCAATTTGAATTAGTCAAGTACTCCCACCAGTTTTCTGTCTAATCCTGTGGGTCTCAGTGCTGACTTAGAAGCAGTTCACAGGATCAGATCCCATGACTGGGGCAGACATCAATGCTACCGCTTTGTATCAAAGCTGGCTTCCAGCACTTGCATGTCACAAGACTGTCTCCTCTGGAAATGCTTAGCTCAGGTGAGTCACACAAGCGGCTTTGGGTAGGATGAGGCCGAGCCAGATTCACAGCACAATCCTAACCATGGTGGCTCAGAAATAAATATGGGGGCCCCAGTCTAACTGGGACTACAGAAGGGGGAGGCCCGTGCGGGGGGGGGGGCAGCAGCGTACACTTGCCCTGCTGGCTGGGGGTCCCACTTACACTGTCATGCCGAGAATGTCCTGTGCCTCTCAGCCGACTGCGGACTTCCAACTTGGGCCTCATACGAACTCTGCATGAGCCTGGCAGGGGGCACTGGGTTAAGTCCCCCACTGCCATGGCAGCGCAGGGTCCCAATCTGGAACAGCCCCTCCTCTCACAAATTTGTGGAAGGAAATAAATAATAATAATAATAATAATAATAATAATAATAATAATAATAATTTATTTGTACCCTGCCCATCTGGCTGGGTTTCCCCAGTCACTCTGGGCAGCTTCCAACAAAAGATTAAAAATACATTAAAATGTCAGACATTAAAAACTTCCCTAAACAGGGCTGCCTTTAGATGTCTTCTAAAAGTCAGATAGTTGTTTATTTCCCGGACATCTGGTGGGAGGGCGTTCCACAGGGCAGGAGCCAATACCAAGAAGGCCCTCTGCCTGGTTCCCTGTAACTTCGCTTCTTGCAGTGAGGGAACCGCCAGAAGGCCCTCGGCGCTGGACCTCAGTCCGGGCAGAACGATGGGGGTGGAGACACTCCTTCAGGTAAACTGGGCCGAGGCCGTTAAAAGTCAGCACCAACACTTGCATTCAATACAAAATAAATGTGACATGTACTTTGGCCCTTAGATTGCCACATGTTGACTCATAAATAACCAAGCGCTGATTTTCAGGCCATTAATTTCTCCACTGTAGTTAAGGTTTGAATCTCCTTGAAACTCTAAAACGCAGAGACCTATGACAAGGCACCATATTTCAAGGTCATTTATACATCTGCGCTGAGGCATAATCAATCACATTTATATAGGCCATTAATTAAGACTTGCTGAGCATAACTGTCCTTCATGTATTATACCTATAAGTAGGAATGACTTCCTCTTTCACAAAGTCTTGATTACATTAGAATAAATTCTATATACTGTACTTGGAAGTAAAACTCCTGATCAGTTCAACAAGAACTGCTTCTGAGTAAACACGTACATGAGCAGTCAGTCAGCATAACAAGTAGGTGAACAATGGTACCCTAAAAACAGAGGTGGGGACCCTGCAGACCTCCAGATGTTTTTGGACACCAACTCCCACCAGCCCCTGCCAGCCTGGCCAATAAAAGCAGCAGGTGCTGGGAATTGGGGCCTAGCAACATCCATGTTCCTCACCCCAGCCCAAAGAACTTTATTGTGGGAGGAAAATAATATGCATTCATATTTTACAGGTGATTCAGATATTGTCATCCTTTGGCTCTGTTTTACCAGCAATTGTCCCAGGTTTTCCCCTACTGCAGATATTCCTGGTTAAGAAAAACAATGGACCATTAACATATCCACTCTGCAGGTGTGGATATGTTTCTTCTTGCTATTTTCCCTTCCTTTTTTTAATTTTAAGGCTCCTCCTGTCGACCCCCCCCCACTTAACCAATTGCTTCTTCTTTCTACCACAGCTAATCTGATTTCAGGGCTCCTCCTGCTTGCCTGATGGTTTAATTACAGTCTACCACACCATACATTCAAAGCACCTGGCTTCCCCCAAAGAATTCTGGGAGCTGTAGTTTACCAGGCACAGAGCTACAATCCTCTGCACCCTTTAAAAACTCAACTTCCCAGGATTCTTTGCGGGCAAACACATGCACTTGAAAAGGATGGGCTGCAAAGAGGGAAGGAAATGAGTTGCAACTGTTTTGGATGGGCAGAATCTACACTTTAAAAAAAATGTATTAAAGCACAAAAAATATTTCATGGCTAGAAGAAAAGGTCCTCTATGCAGATTCCATTACTGTTTCATGCTGAGAATACGTAAGTAACTATGAGGGATTGGGGTTCGTGCCCACCGTGTTGTAGATTGGACATAAAGACATGTACATGTAAAAGCCCTGCACTAGCGTAGGTGCCCTGTTGTAAATTTTGGTTGCACCATAAAATGGAAAGGCAGCAGTGCTGAGCCCTCCCAGTTAGATGACTCGAGAGAAACAGTTTACCAGTTTTAACTAGTTCACTAGCTGTAGGCTTTACTTTAAATAATAGAGAGTAGCTTTAGATACACATTGTAAGGCTCCAGAAGACCTGAACTGGGAAATCTGGCAGCAGATTTCTCTGCACCAGTAAAGTAATTCTAGGGCAGAGAAAGTGATTGCTCTGCTCTGCTGTGTTGTCCAGCAAATGGTCAGAGAGGGGAATTGTAGCTGTTTGGCCCAGGTGATATGGAGAGCTTGTTGGGGTCTGGTTTAACTGTTGCCTTGTTCTTGGTTTCTCTTAACAACTTGTCATGTGGTGTATTTGCATTGCATTGTTTACCTTACCGGGACTTGCGTACTCACCATTCGTCCTTGAAACTGATATCTTGCAGGGCTGATGCTGCAGGGCTGTGACACTCCTGCTCCAATTATGTCCTCATCTATTAAGATGTCTTGGAAACTGCAACTGGTCTAAAAGGTGGGTGCCAGAATAATCCCAACCTCAATTACAGAGATTACTTTTTTTCTGGGTTCAATTTAAAATGCTGGTGCCAACCCTGGAAGCCCTCAACAGCCTTGGTAGGACCAGGTTCCTTCAAGGCTCAGCTTCTGAACCTGCCCAAGCCCTAAGACTGACTGCAAAGAGTCTGCTCTCTCTCTCTTATTATTGCTGGAGGAAGAACAAGTAATAGGGCCTTTTTAATGGCAATGCTGAAACTTAGAAATGCCCTCCCATTGGTTTCTCTTTCTGCCTTCATTTAGGTGGCTTTGGAAAATGAACAGGTATTTAAACAGGTATTCATTGTGCTTAGTGATTTGCTCTCTTAAGTTCCTTTTTGTTTAATCCTACTGCTTATAGTTTTTAATGGTAGGATTTATTTCTTAGGGTAGGGTTAAACAATCAATAAAACCTATCCTTTGCCTATGTATGTATTAAATGAAGAAACACTGACAATATGTAATCTAAATCTATGATCAAGTGTCATCTAAATCTGTGATCTAGTGTATGTTTACTATGGATATTTTTCTGGCATTCAAATCTGTTTCGTTGTATTCCAGCATTTGGATATTTTAGGTTTCATCTTCATTCTTATTCCCCCTTCTCCTTTGATTCTATGGAATAAACAGATGAGATTTTTCTAAACCATTTTTAATGGCTGGTGCAGGTGCCCTGATGGCCTTTGGGAAAACCAGAACAGATCATTTGGAAGATTATTTGTGGTTCTACCTCGCAAAGGTTTTGATGTGGCCAACCAAAATGTTTCCTCTTTTTAGGAAATGATTTTATCCTTCTCAGAGCAGTTTTCATGTAAGGGCTCTCAATTAATCTCAGGGGAAATCCCAGGTACTGTACTTTAGGCAAAGGCCTTTTGTGCGCAGTCTTGACAGTCCCTGCCATTCAGGCCACCCAGTTAAAGATTGCTGTTATGCTGGTGCCTGCAGATGTGTCTTTTCCATCAAAGCAGCTTGTGTCTCCCTTTTTAACCCTTATTGGGTACAGGACCCCACAAACTGGAAGGAACTCAAGGGATCATGCAAACTGAACCCCCAACTCAAAACAATATATATTTTTTTGTGGGATGGGTTACAGAGATGTTTTCCCCCTTTCACTTCCTCTCCTTGGTGTTCCAGGAATACCTGGGGATGGCAGAAGGCTCTTTCACTTCCCCCAGGAAATGCAGATTGAGCAAGGCTGATGGGTTAACAGTCCCACCAACAGCAAAGCAACAATCCCATCTTTCCGGGATGGGAAGCTATCTCCTAGAAGCAGTTCTGTGTTGTGTCTAAGTGAGGAAAGTACCACTTGCAGGTTCCTCAAAATAGTGCAATGACTTCATAAGTGAACTCGCATCAACTTTCAGAACCATGTGATTCTCACCACACGGTGACTGAAAACCTAGACTTTAATAATAGGAAATTGGTGGCCACCTAAAGACACAGAGGAGGAAAGTTGGGGTCAGGCTTGAAGGAAGTGCAGCAATAAGATTTTGCATCTAGCGATATGGAGCTTGCCTACCCGTCTTGCTAGGTGCTGAATGTGCATACAATATCTGAAGAGTCAAAATGTAGTGCTAGCAAATAGCTTTTGCTGCTTCATTCAGCTCCCTTGGCTCCACTCTTATTCTAATAGGAAGCAGAGCAAGTTCTAGAATGAGCTTCTTTGGGAGAGCTGGAATTGCTTGAGAGAAGGAGAGAGCAGGTGAGAACAGCCACCCCACTGGCCCAGGAAGGCAAGGGAAAGAATCAACCGACTTGACCTGGATGGTACTGTACACCTACTGGCTTCCCCTAAATGCCTAAATGGGAGCAGCCAGGAGAACAGGATTAAGTGCATCATCTTTATCTCAAATTCATCCCCTCCCTTTCCTTCCCCACCCACTTGCTGCCTGTCATTTTCCTGTGATGTGTACATTCCATTTTCCAGCAAGGCACAGGGATGTCTTATGTTCTGATATGTTTATCCACCTTCATTTTTAAGGGCTCAAGTCTCAAGAAGGGTTTCCCCCCTGTTCCAGCCCTTTCCCTGGGAAAATCCACTGTTTACATCAATCAGGGACTCAGCTATGTTAGTCATAAAACAGTGTTTTATAAACTTGTAACACTAGATGGTGCTGGAGAGCAAAAAAAATTATTCGCGGTTTTCCGTAGTGGGTTTTTGTTTTGTTATAACGATTTAACTTCTGACTTACAACATTTTTTTCCTATGTGCAGATCCACCCCAGGTTTTCAGCAGATTTACATCCCGCCCCCCAATTTAACGATATACAATGGGTTTTCCTGGGGAAAGGGGCAGGATGGGGGAAGGGAACCTTCCTGGTCCCTTGCCTACAAATCACAGTCTTGTGCCTAGAAATTGCAGCACAAAAAGAAGTGTGGATGAGCCCTATCACTCAAAATGCAGCCATTAGTGGTATTAGGTGCAAGCTCTTGGGATGGAGTGAAGGACCCTTGGCCCATGGCCCATAGGTAGACAGGCAAATCAGTTTAGTTTAACTATTTTTGGTTTCTACTTTTATTTCAAATCACAGATAACACTGTGTTAAATGCAGACCCCATCTGCACGGTACATCTGAAGCAGTATCATAGCATTTTAAACAGCCATGCCTTTCTCCTGAGAGTTGCTAGGAGACCCCTAGTCCCCTACAGAGGTACAATTCTTGGAGAGATTTAACAGTCAATGCCCCTTCCCAGGGGACTCTGGAAACTGTAACTCTGTGAGTAGAGTAGGTGCCTCCCAACAGCTGTCAGCACCTTTAACAAGCTGGGCTTCCCAGGGGAAGACACGGCTGCTTAAAGCGGTATGATACTGCTTTAAATGTACAGGGCAGATGGGGCCTTAGTAAGAGCTGATGTAGTAATTGGGCTGGTGGCGGAGAGTTGGTAAGGAGCCTTTATTATGCTCATGCAGTGAGGTTTTCTCCAGACAGTTCAGTGGGAGGCGGCACTTTGCATTCAAAGTGTGTGCACAGCGAACTCTCTTCTTTCCTAAGCCACACAGAGCGTATCTGAGTCCCTGCAGAACTACCGGTATTCTAACTCGCCTCTTCCTGCACAGCACCTGCTCCTGTTGTTGTTTTGAAACAGGAGTTGCCAGCTCTTGAACTGCTGCCTGCAAAGTTTGTCCCTTACTACTGAGCTATCCCCCTCCCCTTGGCCTCCTATGATGCTGCACTCCCCAAAGACCCCACACCTAATGACTTGTCTCCCCGTCCTTATGCTGTGTTGCTATTTCATGGCAGAGGGACCTCATTTAGAACCAGGAGTTGGAAACATCTTTGCTGCGAGACATATTCCTACTTGGTGAAAAGGGATTACAGAAATGGTGGGTGGCCTGAAAGGACACGTGAAAGTCAGGATTGCAAAACTTGAAAAAGCTTGGTTATAGGGAATTGGCATCCATTAGTTTGAAAAAGCTTGGTTATAGGGAGTTGGCATCCATTAGTGGTTAGGCCTCTTAATCTGGAATTTGAGTAATGTGGGTTCCACATCCTGTTCTCCCCGTCTCCCCTTGTGATGCTGGGCTACCCAGAACGCAGCCACATGACTGCATGCATTGATGGTTATTAGCCATGCTGTGGCATGTGCTCAGCTCATGTGCTGTGTTTGGGGCTCATCTGTGGATTTTAAGTAGGACCAGATGCTGTTTGGTAATGGCCGGGGGGGGGGGATGCGAATGCCATGAATAAATAAAAATTGAGGCCTGCTTCAGTACTGAATGGGTGTACAGCTGCACCTTCAACCATGTGCCAAATGTCATCCTTGCAGCTGGCTTTAGTGGGACTGCGAATAAGCAAGGTCATGTCGCCATCCTGCTTTCTCCCTGTTGCTTCAGTTTCTTCTTTAGCGTGTTGATGACTGCATTGTCCTGGTTCAGAGCAATGATGTAACGACAACCACAATAAAGTTTGTGTCAAGCTCAGACAGTATAGTAATGCCACCATATCATGCAGCCTTGTAATTATATCTGCGTTATACAGGTGCACACTGTTACTGCTTGCTCAACACAGCAGC
This sequence comes from Lacerta agilis, assembly GCF_009819535.1. NCBI lineage: Eukaryota > Metazoa > Chordata > Lepidosauria > Squamata > Lacertidae > Lacerta > Lacerta agilis. The sequence continues at coordinate 87,687,171 of NC_046314.1, read as the reverse complement.
TGGTGCTTGTGACTAAGATAGGCCTTAAGTATTAACAATGGGCATTGCAAAACTGTTAAGAAATAATCAATGCTGAGAACACAGAGGAATTCTGTGTGGGCCCTTGCGTGTGGAAATATACAGTACAAGTACCGTGAGGAAAAAATCTGAGTATATGAAACTGTCTTTTGATGAATTGAGCCATTGCTCCATGTCCCTCATTGTGGTCTGCTTCCACTGGTAGTGGTGCCCTGAGGTCTCAGATAAGGGGCTATTTTCCAGCTCTTGAGGAACTGGTGATGCTGCTGATTGCAGCTGGCATCTTTTGTGTGCCTAGTCTGTGCTTTACCATTTTGGTAAGGAGGCGGGTCGGGTTTGCAGGAGTTTCCATATGGTTCGAGTGGCTTGGGAGACTATGGGGATCTGGCAGTGAGTTCGGATCAATGGGATAAGAAAAAATGCTGCCCAGTTGACTGGTAAATCCCCCTCCCCTCTTAGGTAATGAGTACTCTAGGCAAATGTCTGGTGTGTAGTCTCCTGCCTTTCTTCCATCGAACTTGAGGTGTGATATTGGCTGGATAGCTCAGTTGGTAGAGCATGAGACAATCCCAGGGTCATGGGCTTGAGCCCCATGTTGGGTGAAAGATTCCTGCATTGAAGGGATTGGACTAGATGGCCCTTGTGGACCTTTCCAACTCTACAATTCTGTGAGGCTTCCATCCAGACAGTGCCCAGAGCCAGATAAGCTGTATCAGGGTTGTTGCATCATGTGCCTCTAAGGCAGAGGCAGCCATGGTAGTGTCTTCCAGATGATGTTGGACCACAACTCCCATCATCCCCGACAGTTGGCCATACTGGCTGAAGCTGAGGGGAGTTGTAGCCTAGCAACATGATGAGAGAAACCATGTTGGCTACCCCTGCTCTGGACTTGGAAGGAGGTTGACAGGAAGTTGGCTCAGTTTTGTGCACCTCTGGAAAAACTTGCATGTTTATGCCCACTTTATTGACGGAGAAATCAGATGCTCAAAAAGGCATGAGATGGAGAGTTGCCAATGGTCTTCCTCTGTGAGGGTCAGGGCTCCTTATATGTTTTAGAAGGAGAAGGCTTTTCTCGACCCTCTGCTGCACTGAGGACAACAGGTTTAGCAGCTGTTAAGTGATTGATAAAGGCCTGTGAGTACTTCTAGAAAGAAGATGGTCATCTTGTGATGTGTTGTGCACTTGCTGCCTCTGTTCAGTGGTGGCTAGGGAATGAACTTCTGAAAAAGGGTGTCAGTTCTGCAGAATGGTCAGATTTTCTAGAAGTTAACAGGATGGCTCTTCTCATTCAAAATAATAATTAAATCTCAAGTGTTTTTCGTATTCCTGAAGAGAGTGATGTGGGAAGGAACAGAGGACAGATGAATATAGTTTAGTAATTACTTAAACATCACTTGCATATCATTTGTGGAGAAAGCCCTGCAGTCACTTTTGATCAAGTCTGCCAGATTGATACCTATTCTGGGAATGAGACAAACATGTGGATGTTAGCAATTTCTACTTCTGTTTCTGTCTTTGTTGGACTGCTGACACCCCTATTTACTTCTGAGTAAGCCTGCATTAGATTGTACTGTGAGTACCTGTTCTGGTATGCAAAGGTGGAAGGCTGTTCTCTATGCTCATATGTTTCTTGAAGGCATTTGACTGGTGACTCCTAAGACCCTAGACCCGAGGGACCCTTGATTTAGTAAGACAGGAACCTGGGAATTGCATCACTTTCTACCTAGCTCAGTATTGTCTACACCGACTTGGCAGTGGCCCTTCCTGGAGGAAGTTGGGGATTGAACCTGCCACCTTTGATCTAGCAAGGCTTCTTTCACATTCTTAAGGGTGTGTTTGTTGTAACGCCAGCATTTCTTAGATCAGGGGTCAGCAAACTTAACGCGCCTCGGGCCGGTGTCTCCAGAGCTGATCATGCGGTGGGCCGGAGGGCAGGGGAGTGCGCACCCACGCTATTTCTGTCACACTTCCGGGTCGGATGTGCACCGGAAATAACGCTTGTGCATGTGCACAAGCTATTTTTGGTGCAACTCCGACTCGGAAGTGGGCAGCCGCGCAGCACAGCGCCGGTAAGAGCGGATGGCGCAGCAGGCAGTGGGGGTCACTGCGGACCGGATAAACAAGTCCCCCGGGCCTTATCCGCCCCACGGACCTTAGTTTGGGGACCCCTGTCTTAGATGATCATTATATTTGAAAAAAAAACTTACTGAGAATTTGTGTGAATCGCTTTTAATTCTCAGACATTGCTGGGCAAACAGCACCACAGTCACCATCAGAAAAAGAGGACCCGTTTTTGACTGGGTATGCAAGTTTCAGCACTTGGACAGATGCCATGGTTTCAAAAAGCAAGCAGTGACCGAGGCAACTCGCATTCAGCATTGGCGCCTGCCTGAGAACCTGCTGGAACGTGCCGTCTTCTGCACAGACCTAATGTAAACTAAGCGCCAAGAGAGAGGAACACAGAAGAAACCATGCAGACACACCAGAGGGGAAAGCGACTGCATTCCTAACCAGTGCTTGCACCAATTTTGTTTCACTTTGCACCCAACCCCCACAAAATATTGCAAGAAATAAAACCAGGGGCAAGGACACAGTTTAGCATAATTTTGTTTCCACCCAGCAAAGAAAGTTTGAAATGTGGCTCTCATTCAAGCTGTGGCCAACATGCAGACTTGGGAGTCAGCCCCGCTGAACTCTGGGAGTTGTCTGTGAATCAGCATGCACAGGATGTGATAGGACATATATTAATAGTCACAGCAGCTTCAGTGGAGATGCTTGCACAACTACAGTTTGACTTGAAATACAGAAGTACAAAAACAGGATTCCTTCCCCCTGCCTCTATCCATGAATGGTGTCCGTCACCTCATCAATAAGCTCAGTTATGCCAGAGATGGTGTTTGGCACAATACTGCAGAATGTACAAAGCAGGAGCTCAGCAGAATAGGATTCTGGACTAACATTACCTGGGTTTGTAGAGCAGAAGAGAAGCACCCTTGCCACTCACCAAGTGACCCAGGGCAACATTTCCTACCTCCTAGGAAGAACACCCATGACAAGGAAGCCAATGTAGTATAATGGTTAGAGTGTTGGACTCCGACCTGGGAGACCAGGGTTCAATCCCCACTCAGCTATAAAACTCTCTCTCGCCAACCTACCTCACAGGGTTGTTTTGAAAATAAAACAGAGAGGGAGAGAACCATGTTCGTCACCACTTTGGAGGAAAGGTAGGCTACAAATGTGACAACTGAAAGTAATAAAGAGGAGGAGACCAACCTGGCTCCATCCACAAGCCAGAGAAGAAACCTCAGAGACTTCTCCCCCCACCCCACTCACTGAAAACACACACACACACACACACACACACACCCCAACCGCAATCTGTTCCAAATACTAGTTGTTCCAGGACTGCAGAAATTAAGGGAGCAAATTCTGATTTCTGCTACCTGCCAGGACACTGAGAGCCCTGCCAGGAAGAACATCACAGTAAAGGGGAGACAGCTGGATTTGGTGTGGGTTCAATTCAGGTACAACAGAAAGTAATCTGCAGCACAGGAAAGAATTCTTGAGTTCACCCCTGTGAGATCCTGCCAGCACAGATGGAGGCAAGTAAGCTTCTGATGGCAGGAAACTGATAACACCCAAACTTCAGAGCACATTTATACAGTTCCTGAGAATCTTATCATAGGAAGATAATTACTCACTGCCCCATAGTTTAGATTGTGAGCCTAATTTGTCTTATTGCTTCTAAGCAGCCCTACAACTTCACAATGTATAAGGGTTTGCCCATGATCACTGAATTACTTTCCCTAAACATTCCTAAGAGACACATACATGCCTAGTTAAGGCAAGTTCTATATTTCCTTCAGCAAATGAATCCTAACATTAATTCATCAACTGTAGACTATTCTTTTAAAAATTAATTATAGCTTGAAATATACATAACATGTCATCCTAACTTATAATTCTACATCCATTAAAACACTAATAAACCAAAACCAACACAGATTGTCAATTAGTACTCCTTTGTCTTACCCATCCTTCAACAGGGGAAAAGAAACTTTGGTTATATTGGTAGCATATGACTTAGTCCTATATTGGTGGTATCTAGCTCTCTTTTAATATGTTACTGTTGGTATCCAATTGGTCTTTTCCTGTTTGCTATCAAATTTATAATCTCTAATTGTTCCTAGATTTTCCTGACACTTTCCCATTTGCTTGGGTTCCTACTCTGTTTCCAGCTCATGGCAAAGAATATCTTGGCAATGGTCACAAATAAAATTTGCACCTGGTATTCCTTTATAACTTATTGGCCTTGTTTATAATTTAACAGGAATAGTAATGGTTCTGCCACCATCAGGATCTTAAAAATATGACCATCCCCTGTACATTTTCCAAAAGTGTTGCAATTTATTACAAGCCCACCGCACATGGCAAGAGTCTCACTTCCATTCTTGACATGTCCAGCCCTTTCCATCAGCTGACTTGTTGACCACTTTTTTATGGAGTCCAGTGCCATTGGGCTGCCATCTTAGTACAATTCTCTTTATAAGAGATTGCAGTTGAGTAGTTTGAGCACATTTGAAACAAATGCTCATACTACGCCTGGAATCTTGCTGTTCAGATCCTTGTTCCATTTTGCCATCTATCTTTAGGTTGTTACCTTGCATATCTTGGCAATTATTTTATATAGTTTTGATAAATACCTGGGCTTGTCAGCCTCTCATAATAATGCTTCAAACATGGTCGGTCTTCTCCAAATATCTTGGCTTCTATCTATCTAAGCTATTCAGGAACGAATTGATTTGTATGTACTTCAATCTGTCAGGTTCGAACCCTAATTTATCACTTGTCTCACTGACCTTTCCAGTCCTGAAATGTTTCCAACTGATTATTATTCCCAAACTCTAAGTTGCAAAGCTGCCCATCTTCACGACTATTTCTATCTTGACATCCATGTACCCGGTTTATCATGTTTACACATTCCATAATCCAAATATATTGACCATTAACTGATGGAGAAAATGTTGCCTTTATGACCTTAAATGATGGATCAAGCATTTCCCAAGCATCAGCTAAACCTTTAACCTCAAATATTAGCTTTATGGTAATGTATGTTTATAAAACCAATCATTCCAGCTTGTGAATTAAGCTGGTATCTGTTACCCACAATTTATTCTGAACTTGCTTTGAGTTAGTGTCCTTCCTTCATGCTGTCACAGATCCAGGGTACCAGAGTCTGTTAGTGAATGGTAGAAATTAATAAATGGTAGTATTTAGATAATATTTGGAGAGTTGAAGGGAAGATTCCAGGCCAGCAGAGAAATACTGGATAGAGACAGAACTGCCAATATATTGACCAGTGGTTTAGACTGATTCATGGGAGAAAAGGGTATCAATGGCTACTAACCATAGTGACTGTACTCTGCCTCCCCAAACTTGGGTCTCCAGCTATTTTTTTGGGCTACAACTCCCATCAACCCTAGCTAGCAGGACCAGTGGTCAGGGATGATGGGAACTGTAGTCCAAAAACAGCCGGAGGCCAAGGTTTGGGGAACCCTGTTCTAACTGTGTGAATCACTAGCCATGGGATCTCATGATCAACATGCTTCTTTTTAAGTTAGTGAAATCTGCTATGAAGCTATAGCTAGGTGGGTGGCATGGGGTGGCAGAGACGGTAGAAGTGGTTAGAAAATCTACCCAGGAGCTGAAAGAACAGGAGCACGACTTGTTGGCAAACTTTCTTGTGCCAGGTTCTGGGTGCCCTGATCTATTGAAACAGCAATGTACTTGAAGAGTGATTCAGTCTAATCTTGTGCCATAGAAAGGGGCGGCGACTTTGTTCTGTTCAGCTTCTCCTGTGCTATCATTAGAGAGGGGGAAAAAAAGGAAAGAGAAGGCACAGCCAAGTGCAGTTGGCACGCCTCCGGGTGGCTCTTATATAACCTGGGCTCTCCCAGGGCACTACCGTTGGAATAAGGTGAAAGATTCTTAAGGAACTCCTTCTATTGCTTGGGCTGCCATTGCAGGGATTCAGATTGCTGTGGCGCTGGGACTGTTCGGAAAAGTGTGATCTGGGATCCTGCCCTGCTCTTGGATGAAGTTAGGAAGCTGAACAGGATGGCTTCAGATGAGCTGGTCTTCTTTGTCAATGGCAAGAAGGTAGGGGAGCCCCCCCCACACACATTGAATTTTCTTTTGTTTGTATTTCAGCCCATGGATTAACTTCACGATTTGCAGATTGCAGCTAGACAGCCTTGAATATTTGTGAAACTGAAAAATCATCATTTCTAAAACAAACGAACTTTATTGAATTACTAAAAGTTTTTTTCAGTACAGATTAAGGGAGACATGTTAATCAAATGACCAAGTGGAAGGTTGCGGCTATTGCTCTTTCTCTTTTAGAAAGATGGTATAAAACTTTCTTTTAGTCAAAAAATAAGAATGATCAGTAATGCTTTTCAGCCTGTTTCTTCCAGAGAATGCTTCTGTTTCCTTGCTGAAATAGTTACATTTTAAAAAAGATAGACCCCAATAACCAACCAATTTCCTAAACTTACATTGAATAAAGCAGAATAGAAGGAGGCTACTGAAAGATGCCCGGTGAATGAAGTGCATGCAAGGAAAACCACCCTGTGTGTATGCTTTCTATGTCATTTTAAAAATACGACTACCTGTAATGTAGATAACTATTCTTAACACCCTCTGCCTGTAGCTTGTCCTGCCAGCAACAAACAACTGAGTGACAGCGCTGGGCAGTTGCTGTTGGACTGATACCCTCCCTAAATTAAATTACAGAAGCAAGCACGATGATTGCTACAAACCCACAGCGATTTCCACCTCCGCTTAAAGAGATCAAATGCTAGCGATTACCAGTGAAGCAGCTGCATGCCATGGGTTGGGTGGCAGGTTGTTCCATTCCTGATGCATGAGAGAGAGAGAGAGAGAGCATTGCACCTAGTTGTTCTGTCTGACCCAGCAAGGCTATGCTTAGGTTCATTTAGCCGGAGCTGCCAGACTGTGTAGAGGTTTTGCTCCGGCCACGAGACTGCAGTACACAAACTGAAACGAATCAGGACCTCCCCTCTATAAATAGTGGTATTAATCTGATTCAACATGGTGGAATTCTGTTCCTCTGCCTGGGGCTGGAGCTGACCTTCCCGAGCAAACAGATGGTTCTATGTTGCTACTGCCCCGTGGTGTCAACCCAGGGCACACCGTTGTGTGCTGGCAGCTCCAGAGAGCTTCCATATGCGTTGCACGGTTGGGAAGGGCCAGGGGTGGAGACGGGGGTTGAGCTGCATCAGCAAATCACAGAGCAAATTGACTTGTCTGCCCTGCGCTTTGTCCTTTAGTGACTGCAAGGCTGCACCTAGGAAAGCAGAGTGCTGACACCTGACTGACCTAACATTTGGGCAGGAATCTGGCCCTCTCTGCAGTGTGTGTCCTACAAGTGTCACTCTAAAAAAACCGGTAATAATGGAAGGCTTAACAGGAGTCAACAGCTCTTCCAGAAGCACCAGGGCACAATTGGGACCCCATTTACACACCTGTTTCTGAGATGAATTGTGCACCTGCAACTCATAGGGTTGAAGGCTGCATGTACCTTGTCCTACCCCTGCCCCCCCCCAGCACCTCTTGCTAAAAGGATATTGGGTGGGAAGGCAGGGCATAGGATCTCCAGCAAATGTGGTGTAGTGGTTAGAGTGCTGGGCTCGGTCCTGAAGGACCAAGGTTCAAATCCCCACTCAGCCAGGAAGCTCACTGGGTGACCTTTGGCCAGGCACTCACTGTCAGCCCAGCCTACCTCACAGGGTTGTTATGAGGACAAAAGGGTGGGGGGAGAGGAGAACTAGGTACATCACATTGAGCTCCTTGGAGGAAAGGTAGGATATAAATGTAAAAAATAAGTCTCTTAACAGCTAAATTGGATCAGGCAATGCTGGGGCTAGGTGGACCTGTGGTTTGACTCAGCACAGGGCTGCTACACAGGAGCACAGGAAGCTGACTTACACAGTTGCACCATTGGTCAATGTAGCTCAGTATTGTCTGCACTGACTGGCAGCAACTTTCCCAGCCCTCCCTGGAGATGCCAGGGATTGAACCTGAGACCTTCTGCATGCGAAGCAGATGCTCTGCTTCGGAGCCGCGGCCCTTTGTATTTGTGCAGCAGACCTGTGCCGCTGCCTCCCTATGCCGTTTCCACTTGAGTTAGGGCTGCTTCACACATCGTATATTTTAAACCGCATTTAGATATTCTGACGGTAAGCGCTGTTCGGCAGTGGAACGGTCTCCCTCGGGAGGTTGTGGACACTCCTTCCTTGGAGGTTTTAAAGCAGAGGTTGGATGGCCACCTGATATGGATGCTTCAGCTGAGATTCCTGCATTGCAGGGGGTTGGACCAGATGACCCTTGGGTCCCTTCCAGCTCTAAGATTCTATGATTCTAAGTGCACGATTGAACACACCACTGTTGCCCCGTTTTTCTGCATGTTTTTCACCAGTGGTGCATTTCACAAGACCAGGAAATTGCCTATGGTTAGTACCTCCAGATAGGCTGGTATTTTACCCATCAGCCCACCCATAGGGATAGCTTGTTTTGGTGCACATGCTAAATAAAACCGACCAAACCTGCAAGAAGTGTAGTGGTTAGAGTGGTAGACCTAAGGGGGGCCAGGGCACTCAACCAGGAAGCTCCCTAAACCAGCCATTTACTGTCAGCCCAGCCTACCTCACAGGGTTGTCGTGAGGATAAAACGAGGAGGAGGAGACCATAACCTGGAAGCTCTGAAGACTGAGCTCTGTTGCAAACCGTTTGTTCTGATCCTTGCAAACACGGCAGCAAGGAAGGACCCGTCATTATGCAATGCTTACCGGAACAGGAGACTTGAAGTACATATGGGTGGAGCATTGCAACACACCCCCTGGGAATGTTGACCGAGAGCCTGGAACAGAACATGATACCTTGTCCTGCAGCTGGTGAGAAAGGTTACTTCGTCTCTGTTGCCGATAGCCTGACATCGCAAAAATAACCAGTGCTGCATTGTGCTGCGTGTGACTTCAAGGCTATGGGGCCGGGCGATAAGGGACAAATGATAAGATATGGCTTTCACAGAGGCACACAAGCTATAATGAAACTTCAACAGCCAACTCTTATTTCACAGGCAAATCTGCTGGTGTGTCTTTAAGCACCTGTTTAATTTCTGCTATGTATCGGCTGCCGAGATAATGTCCCTTGACCGCTTGAGAGTGCAGCATGATTGTAGCTGGAAACTGTCCTCCCCCCCCCCTTTTAACATCTTGCTCTTGGGGAAATAGGTGTGTTTACATGTTAACCACATAAAGATAAGGAGCAGTAGCATGGGAAGGGCTTGTAAACCATTCATTTACACACTGCTGCCCGGACAAAATGAATTCACCTACTAAAGCAGTTCAAAAGCATGAAGTGCAAGTAGATAAGTAGGTAGTGCTCTGGCGGGAAGGTAAACGGTGTTTCTGTGTGCTGCTCTGGTTCGCCAGAAGCGGCCTAGTCATGCTGGCCACATGACCCGGAAGCTGTACGCCGACTCCCTCAGCCAGTAAAGCGAGATGAGCGCTGCAACCCCAGAGTCGTTTGCGGCTGGACCTAATGGTCAGGGGTGCCTTTTACTAAAGCTGCTAGTGCTGTCTTACAGGGAAGCTGCTATGGGAGCTCTGAAGGGGACTTCCCTTGGAAAAACAGCATAAAAAACCGCACCCTCTCCTACGCTGTAGCTCCAATCCTGATGCCCCTCTCCCTTGCTTCAGTTTCAAAACATGCCTTCAGAAAATGTGCAGGACCAAACTGTGTGGTGCCTCAGGGAAGCCCACAAGCTAGGCTCTGAGGTTAATAGCTCTTTGTTGGTTTTCGGCTCTTCCCCAGCTTGTGTTCAGTGGTATACTGCCTCTGCATATGAAGGTTCCATATTAATAATAAATCCACTGTTACAGCGGATAGCTGCTGCCATCCATATATTTGTCTAACTCGCATTTAAAGCTGAATGAGTAGGTTAGCTGCTGTGATGCAGCAGCTAAAAAAGCCAATGCAATTCTGGGCTGCATCAATAGGAGTATAGCATCTAGATCAAGGGAAGTAATAGTACCACTGTATTCCGCTCTGGTCAGACCTCACCTGGAATACTGTATCCAGTTCTGGGCACCACAGTTCAAGAAGGATATTGACAAGCTGGAACGTGTCTAGAGGAGCACAACCAAAATGGTCAAAGGCCTGGAAACGATGCCTTATGAGGAACGGCTCAGGGAGCTGGGTATGTTTAGCCTGGAGAAGAGAAGGTTAAGGGGTGATATGATAGCCATGTTCAAATATATAAAAGGATGTCATATAGAGGAGGGAGAAAGGTTGTTTTCTGCTGCTCCAGAGAAGCGGACACGGAGCAATGGATTCAAACTACAAGAAAGAAGATTCCACCTAAACATTAGGAAGAACTTCCTGACAGTAAGAGCTGTTCGACAGTGGAATTTGCTGCCAAGGAGTATGGTGGAGTCTCCTTCTTTGGAGGTCTTTAAGCGGAGGCTTGACAGCCATCTGTCAGGAATGCTTTGATGGTGTTTCCTGCTTGGCAGGGGGTTGGACTGGATGGCCCTTGTGGTCTCTTCCAATTCTATGATTCTATGATTCTGTGATTCTAGGTGTCACCATGTCTTGTGGCATATAAGAATTATGCATATGATTCAAAAGTTGATTGAGCCCAGCGACCAGGATTAAGAAAGCAAGGGAGAAATAAAAAAGAAGCACTTTATGCTAAAGCGTATAATAGAACTGAGATGGCCCAGTTGGTTAGAGCATGTGGCTCTTAATGTCAGGGTTGTGGGTTCGAGCCCCACAAAAGATTCCTGCATTGCAGGGGGTGGGACTAGATGACCCTGGTTGTCCCTTCCAACTCTACAGTTCTATGATTCTAGGGTAAAATAAGATGAAGAATTCCCATAGATCTCAGTAGAAAGGGTAATACAGGAATCATAGAAATTGTAGAGTTGGAAGGAACCACAAGGGTCTTCTAGCTCAACCCCTGCAATGCAGGAATCTTTTGCCCAATGTGGGGCTCGAACTCACAACCCTGACCTACACGAGCCACCGATTCCATAGATAAATTATGTGTTATGTTTGTATGCCCTGAGTCTTCTGCCAATCTAGGTGATGTAAACATAGAATAAACACTTTTCAGTTGCTTGTGCAGTGGTAAGAGCTAAGAGCACATGACCACCTTACTGCGCATGAGTAAGAGATGTGCTTAGATAATCTGTTAATGATAATCACAACAGTGTCTCCATGCCCTCCAGCCAGGAAGAGAAATGCAAAGGAATGTTGTCCTCCTGACCCTAAGGGTAAAGTCTTTGAAATAAAACCTAAGTGTCTAGCTAATAAGGGCAGATAAAAGTAACCAGTATTGCTAACAACTGAGGCTGAGCTGGCTGGGATGTTTCTGATTAAGAGTTCTCCAGAACCAGCTCTTGCCTTTAGAGGTTCTGAATGAATTAAATTAATCAGGGGTCAGCAAACTTTTTCAGTAGGGGGCCGGTCCACTGTCCCTCAGACCTTGTGGGGGGGCTTGACTTTTTTTTTTTTGGGGGGGGAAATGAACGAATTCCTATGCCCCACAAATAAGCCAGAGATGCATTTTAAATAAAAGCACAGATTCTACCCATGTAAAAACAACAGGCAGGCCCCACAAATAACCCAGAGATGCATTTTAAATAAAAGGACACATTCTACTCATGTAAAAACACGCGGATTCCCGGACCATCCGCGGGCCGGATTTAGAAGGTGGTTGGGCCCCCGGGCCTTAGTTTGCCTACCCATGAATTAAAAGGTAATGAGGAGTTGCGTCAAATTGCGCTCCTTGGCCGGAGCAACATTTTGGCCTCAGGAGGCTGTGTTGTGGCGACATTTGCCCTCATTCCGACTGGTCATTATTAAGTCAATCAGACTTGAAGTCAATGCTTCCTGCACTCACTCTGCACTTCCCTTGTTGGGAGGGAAGAGGATCTCCCAGAGGCACTGTCACCACTGCCAGGTTGATAAAACAGGTGGCAGCAGCTTAAAGTTGGCAGGGCAGTTTTGTGAAACCTCCTGCCTTCCCCAGGGCATGTCAGTTTCAAAAGAAAACGTGAGAAGTCGGAACAAAGAAACTGCAAATTTTTTCTAAAATATACAAAATGGGACAAACTATAACAATGAATGCTGTCGTGAAGCGGATTACAGTAGCTGCAAATTTACAGCCTAGTGCAGCCAAACATCAAAACGAACAGGCTTCTAAGCACCATAAAGACATACATTGTATGGCCCAGGAACCTATCCAGTTTACCACAACAGTCAGCAGGTAAGCAAAACTTTCAACTGCCCAATGTGTTTCTTCAGTAGCACAGCTTGAAACATTAATTCCTAGGATAGGCAGTGGATACTTTTCTCCCCTGAAGGTGGATTTTAATCATGCCTGTAAAGCAGCTTGCATATACAACAACAACATGCAATTCTTTCTGTTTTGGTATAATTAGTAATTTTTTAAAAAATATATGGAAGGGCTTGATGGAGGCGAAGCGTTGGAAGGAAAGAAGCATATGCATACAGGGGTTCTGTTTCCAAAGAGGAAAGAGATGTCAGGAATCCTGCTTAGCAAACTGCAACAGTTACGACAGTTGGGTAAATTGTTATAATAACAATGTGCGCAGGGCATGGAATATCTGGGCATAGCAGGAAAGGATTAAAAAAGAAGTTGTAGAGCAAGTCAAACCAAATGAGAGACAGCTGCACAAGTGGTTATTGTCCTGACACGTTTGGAAAAATCAATCTCTTTATTGGGGAATTTCCTTCAGTGTTTCTTAAGAAGCTGCTTGGCACACCTTCTCTTCCTGCTAGAATTCTCAGAATGCACTGGGACAACAACAACAACTTCTCTGGCAGTTAATGGAGAATGTCGCCATTTTGGCTAATAGCCACTGAAAGCTTTTACCACTCATGGATTTTTGTCTAATCTTATTTTAAAGCCAGATAAGTTGGTGGCCATAACTGCCTCCTGTGGGATTGAGTTCTATTGCTATAAACCCTGTAAATTAAGAAATGGTAGGATTTTCATTATTTATTTATTTTTGTTGTTGTTGTTCAGTCGTTCAGTCGTGTCCAACTCTTCGTAACCCCATGGACCAGAGCACGCCAGGCACACCTATCCTCCACTGCTTCCCGCAGTTTGGCCAAACTCATGCTAGTCGTTTTGAGAACACTGTCCAACCATCTCATCCTCTGTCGTCCCCTTCTCCTTGTGTCCGCCATCTTTCCCAACATCAGGGTCTTTTCCAGGGAGTCTTCTCTTCTCATGAGGTGGCCAAAGTACTGGAGCCTCAACTTCAGGATCTGTCCTTCCAGTGAGCACTCAGGACTGATTTCTTTAAGGATGGATAAGTTCGATCTTTTTGCAGTCCATGGGACTCTCAAAGAGTCTTCCCCAGAGACTCTTTAGTATTTTTTAATTATTTAATTATTTTATATTTTATTATATTTTATTTTATTCTTTGGTATTTTTTTATTAAAGATTTCTTGATTTACAAAGGTAGTGCAATGTCTCTGTTGTATTTTTTCCATGTAACATTTTTACAAGTCAATTTCATTAGGAGGAAAACGGGGAAAGAGGTGGGCAGGATGGGGGGATGGGGTGACGATGTTTCTATTTTACCGGTACTTAATATATGTAGGGTTTGGTGTCAGCGTTGTTTGTGCAGGTTCTCTGTTGTTCACTTGTGTTCCTTTGGTGGTGAGAGAGGCCGGGGTTGGTGTAGGATGTGATTGTTCATTTGTGGTTGGCTGTGGTGGTCTTTGGTTTCCTGTGTGAGTGGGATGGGTGAGTGTTTTTGGTCAGGTTAGCCATATTGATTTGTATGCTGTCGGTAGATTTTTGTCATTGTTTTGTTGGGCTGTGTGTGTTATGAAGGGGAACCATATTGTGGTGAAGGTGTCTTCTTCTGTTTGTCCCTGTGTCAGTTTCAGGTTACTGGTTAGTTTTTCTAGTAGGGCTGTTTCTGATTATTTGGAGTATTGAAGGGAAGATTGGAGGTCAGTGGAAAAATATAGGCTAAGCTTCCTTTCCAAGCCAGGGCCTCAGTTGGGGTAAGAGGCATTCTTGAAGCTACTAACATGAGTCTGACCAAACTGCAGGAGGCAGTGGAAGACAGGAGTGCCTGGCATGCTCTGGTCCTTGGGGTCACGAAGAGTCGGACACGACTAAACAACAACAACAACAACAACAACATGATGACAAAAGGTGTTGATGGCCACTGTAAGAGGAATCTTGGGCCTGGGCAGACTGAGGTTGCCATGGTGAAGGGCTGTGTAAGAGAAGTGGCAGGAAAAGACTGCTTTTTAGCAAGGTGTGCTGGGAAGAAGGGAGAGAATAAAGACTGGGCTCCAGATTAGGCTGGCTGGCTGGGAGAGATGCCATAGAGTCCTGAGCTGCACTGCTGTGGGGAGCAAGCCTTGCTTGAGATGACCATGCTGTAAGATCTGGAGTCCTTCCATGCAAACTGAAGGTGTAAAAAGGTGAATAAATCATATTTCTTAAAGCTAGGACAGTCTCCATTGCATCTTCAATTCTCCAAAGGAGCACAGACCCTGGAAGCTTGCTACCACTCGACAGAGAGTGAGGAGTGGCACCCAACTTCTGTAACACTATGAACCATGTGGAGAAGTCCTGTGTCTGTCCTGATTCTTCCAATATTCAGCTTCACTGAATGTCCCTGAGTTCTAGTACTATGAGAGGGGGAGAAAAACATCTCTACTCTTTTCCTCCACACCATGCATAATTGTATGGAGCTCTAAAAATAAAAAGCGCCCACCACCCCCAACGCTGCCATAATCCCCAAGACTGTATGCTTTGGAGGAAGTTGCAGCCATGCTTAGCAATGCTGGGGATTAAATCTGGGACTGCCTGCCAAACCACTGTGCTGTGACCCATACATATGTGTACAACACATGGTTTGTAGGTACGTACTTTGCATTAGCCTACTGAGAAAGCCAGTGAAGGTCATATGCAAGCGGCTATTGCGCAAGAGCTGTTTTGTTGCGAGGAAATGGTTAATTTGGCTGAAGGCCGGGAGAGGAATTGGCAAGGCCCAAAGTGTTAAGCCAAGACTGTAGGAATGGAGGGCAACTTGAGGTGCCACGATGTCTGCTTTGCAGTAATAATAATACATGTAGGAAGAAAATTGTGGCATTTTGATCTTGACAAAAAGTCCTGTCCTGATCCTGTGGGCTTGCAATAGCTACAGCGGCAGGAACAAAGGCTTGTGCTGCCACAGGCACCTGAAGTTCCATCTAGAACCTAAGAGGCAAGGTAAACAAAGAAAAAAAGCCACTTCAGGTGTTGTCGGGCAGATTTTAAGCTTTTACTTCAGGGTATCCATGAGCGTCAGTTTGCTTGCCAGTACCTCTTATGGCACACATGGGGTGGTGTCAGTAAAAATCCCCTCAAAAAGTCACAATGCATGAAAGTGCCCATAGCTTAACTGCTTTTATTATTAATTATTATTATTTTATTTTATTTTATTTCACTTACAAAGTGACCCAAATCCCCTGCCCTCCAACCACCATACATATTTTGAAAGATAAGCGGTACCTGCCCCCTGTATATTTTGTACAGACACAAAAGGAAAAGCAAATGGGGAGGGAAGAGGGAAGCAAGCACCAGAGTGGCTGCTCTTTCACTGGCTAATGGATAGGACAATGCTGGTTTTCCCTTTGCCCTTATAGCCTGCCTTTCCGCTCAGAGAATACAGTACTCATGATAGTTAGCAAGACTTTTAGAAAAACAAGTAGAGTGTGGTGCTGATAACGCTAAGGTTGTAGGTTCGATCCCCTGCATATTCCTGCATTGCAGGGGGTTGGACTAGATGATCCTCAAGGTCCCTTCCAACTTTACAATTCTATGATTCAACAAAATAGAAAGGGGGAAAGGCACTTGGAGCTTCTAAAAAAATACCACTGAATAGGACAGAAATACCACAATATAGTTATTACCATACTATTATTTATTCCATTTTTTTCAATTTTATTAAAGATTTATTAGTTTACAGTCACCCAATAACAATAGCTCTTCGGATGATGTACAAAATGAAACAGGTTGAAAATCACAGTTCCCATAAAACAAGAATCCATCAAGCAGCAAATAAATAACAACCTTTCCAAAGAAAAGATCTATCAAGTCAAACACCATAATACAATTGCCTAGAAAACCAAAGGGATAAATCCTACAGTGCTAAAATAACCATGCCATAACCACAGCATAATGCAGAGAGCTCTTTTGTTTGTTTGTTTGTTTGTTTAAAATGATGGTTTGGGAGATTTACTGACAACCGTGAGAATTTTCTGACCTCCCAAAATACTTTCTGATGCTGGTGACTATAGCGCATGCATGAATACATATCTTAAGGAAATAATGTTTCTTGTCTTCCAGGTGGTGGAGAAGAATGTGGACCCAGAAACTACTTTGCTAAACTACCTTCGAAGGAAATGTATCTGATGTCAGCCGGCATGTCCTGCGTGTGATTTTAAAATGGTCAAGGCATAGATGGTCGTGCAGAATTTGAGCTTTACTTGAATTTAGAACTGGGCACCTGCTAATACAATTTCTCCTGCCATTCCTACACCTACCATTCCCACTCTCAATGATGCTTACCAAGGTTCAAGACTGAGAGCAAAAGCCTATTATGTGGAGATGGGTAGTCTCTCTGTTGTACCAACCCCCCCCCCCCCTTTTGGCTTCTGTCAGATTGGCTCTGAAGTTAGTTGAGCCACCTGCTCCCGTGACCCACAACTGAAAAACAGCTTGGCCTATTTCTGAGCGAATTTGACTTTGTAAACGAGTCGGTCTCCCTCGCAGACTTGGAAGCCTCCTGGTTGCAGTAGTTGACAACAAGCCATGGGTAGAGGGGAGGGTAGTCTCTTCCCGTCCTGTCTCTGATGCCAGGGAATGAAGTTAACTACGTTCCTCAAGGCTTCATGGTCCAGTGCATGGAAACACAACATGCCAGGTGCAGAAATATGTCCCTCCCTTTCCCCGTTTTCCTCATGGTTTGGTCCTGCTGGGTATTGGTTTGGGAGGGGAGTTGGATAATCAACAGATTGGTAGATGGTGAGAATATGGCTGGCTGGCTGGTTTGGAGGAAATACCTCTCTCGTTTGGATTAAAATTACAGCAAATTCTGCAGTGCTGGGGGTTCATAAGTGGTAACATAACTGATTTTTAGGGCCCAACTATTTGTTTTTTTTCCACACAAAAAAGGGCTGGCCTCTATTTTCATGGATAAGTGGCCATGTAGTGCTAACTAGATTAAGAATACTTTTAAGGCAAATGTCATGCATTTTTTCCATCCAAAGATGGAAGACATCCATAATAATGGATGCTAACATCCATAATAATTTTAGTCGGAACTAAACGTCTATGAACTATGTTGGGGAAGTGATGCCTAAATCTGATGTTTCTCTAGCTGGTCATGTGTTGTTAAGAAGTAAATACAGCATGTGTTTGTAAACACAATTCTACATTTCTTTTTCACTGGCTGATCCACTCCAGCAATTAAAAAAAGGATAATTCATATCTAGATATTTAAAACCATTCTTCTGTACTTTTGTATCAGCTGATAAATTTATTTGCACTAGCAAAAATAAATGAATTACCTCTAACCTTGGGCCTGTAGGAAACAAGGAAACAGAAATGGTTTGGGAGGATGATGAAAAAACCTAGCCCACAATATGTTTTTGTTTTGTCCTAAGAAAGTGTTGGATAGTCCTAGACAAATTGGATAACTCAATCTTTTATTTACTCTGTGCATCTGGAAACTGAGCCTGCTATAAGAAGCAGTGGCTGTAGATATTGAAGAATTTCTTGCTCCGTTGGTATGTTTTTCCTTAACTGCCATACTGTTAGTGGGCTTATGTGGAACCAAGCTGGGCTGCGGAGAAGGTGGATGTGGTGCCTGCACTGTTATGATTTCCAAGTTTGACAGATCCCAAAAGAAAACCATGTATCCTTTGAATGGCAAGTGATGAGATAGGTGAATGTGTTTCTAATGTAGGTATCTGCAGTACGGACGACAGATTCTCAGTGGATGGGGGGAAATGTAATTGTGCAAAGTCTGTTCCTCCCATAGATTTTCAAATGCATTGGATAACTTTGTTTGCTCTGTTCCTTTGAGGGGTGGCAGAAAGTTTGCCTATGATTAGGAACCTGCAGCCCTCCAGAAATTCTCGGACGCCAACTCCCATCAGTGCCAACCAGCGTAGCCAATGGTAAAAGATAATGCGAGTTGTACCTGAACAGTTTCTGGAGGGTCGAAGGTTCCCCATCTCTGAGCGATGGCCATCTAGGACAAAATGCAATTTATTTTAAAAATATTTGCCGAAGTAGCTGCTTGGCACTACGTTCAAGCCTCATGCAGCTCCACAATATGCCAGCTGGGTCTTCCTTTATGTAATCACGTGGGCTGCAAGTATATCTTCATTCATGTGGGAGTAAGCCCCACTGAGGACTTGCTTCTGAATAGACATGGTGCTTAGCATGGTGCTGTTAGTCTTCCTCTTAAAATGCCAAGAATTGGGGCTGGCTCACGCAAGAATCTCACTGTATAGGGTAGGGTGAACCAACCTGGTGTCATCCAGGTGTGGTTTGGCTCTCAACTCCCATCAGCCCCAGCCAGCATGGCCAATGATCATGGACGATGGGAGCTGGAATCAAGCAACTTCTAGAGTGTGGCAGCTTCACCACCCTTGGCCTGTGCAATCCTTTTGGTTTCCTAGAAATGGCAAAGCGCATGATTATGTTACGCACATCCGAATGTTTTGCCCCCTGCTGCTATCTTGATTTCTTAGCTTTAGCATCTGATAAGGGTGCTTATTAAAACCCACTGGCCTTTCCCGGATTTGTTTGCTTAGTAAGATTAATGTTTGCTTTAATGCAATGGACAGTTTTGTGCCAAAGTTCAGTAACGGTATAATGAGTGGAGTGAATCTACTCTTGGTCTCTTCTTAGCTCATCTTCCCTGCTTTGCTTCCCTTTGCCCTGTTTCTCTTCACAGCAGCACAAACTTAATTTAAATCTTTAGGAGTTCATAGCCCACCCCCCTTTTTTTTTTATCAAACTCACCCATTTTCAGAATGCTGGCTTTAGTAGTTTGCATAGTCTTTCTTTGGAAATGATAGTTCAGCATTTTGGGGGCTGGGGAACTGGGCAACTTTTTGGGGTTTCCTGTGAAAAGAGAGGCATGTAAGCAGTTTTCTGAGCATGAATTCCTTTCCTGGGTTGGGAACCACGTGCCCAAATGGAATGTGGGTGTATATCTGTGCGCACATCCAATGTGATACCTGCCTGTAGCGCTTGAGGAGTGTGTGTGGTATCTTCCCACCCATCTCGCAACACAAGAGGCACAGCAATCACTTCCATCCTATGTCTTGAGCTTCTAGTTGCATAGAACACCTTGCAGCCCATGACTCTATCTGGGTTGGAGCCCAAGTTGGATTTATACCACTTAGGCTATGTGCAGCACACCTTCCTGGTTTAAAACAAGCTCCATTAGTATCCTTGGGTGCAGCTCATCAGGCCCTGGAGATTTGAATTCCTTTACTGTAAAGTAGCTTGCCACTTCTTTTCATATCTCAGGCTGCAGCTCTCGCCTTGCATCATTTATCCTGTTATCGCCAGGTTGGTCACTGCTTTATTTTTGGGTGAAGACAGAGGCAAAGTAGGATCCGTTCCACCCTCTCTCTGTCACCCAATCATATTTCTCAATCTTATCCATGCAGGGGGCTTGCTACTCATAGTAGGCCCGCCTGATCTTCTCCCTGCAACTGTTGATTACTCCTGTGTACTCCCCCTTTGTGATTTCCTCTTTCTTTCCTTATGCATGCTCTTCTTGCATCTCAGCTCATCTGTAAGCTGCTTACACTGGTTTCTTTAAATGCCCCCCATTTTTCTTTCTTGTTGGAATTGTCTGCCTTTGTGTCTTCAGTATTTCACCTTTAAGAAACTCTCATCCATCTTGGACTCCCTTCTCTTTGAGTATTTCGGAACAAGGGATCTCACTCAGTTGTTCCTTAAGCTTCTTGAAATCAGCCTTCTTAAAGTTCAGAGTGTATGTCCAACACTCAGCTTTCCCTTGCCTCTGTGTCATAAAACACAAGAGGATATGATCACTTCCTCCCAAGGTTCCCAGTACTTCCACTTCATCAATCAGTTCCTCCCTATTGGTGAGGACCAAGTCCTAGATAGATGGTCCCCTTGTTGCTTCTTCCACTTTCTGGGAAATGTAATTGTCAGTGAGGCAATGGAGAAATTTGTTGGACCTTACATTCTTGGTAGAGTTTGAGTTCCAACTGATATTGGGGTAGTTGAGGTATCCCATGACTAATATATCTAACCTTTTTGAATGTTTGGTAATGGAAGGCATCATCCAAGTCTTCAGTCTGGCTTAGAGGTTTATAGCAGTAAGAAACAAAATAGAAAATTCTTTCCAGTAGCACCTTAGAGACCAACTGAGTTTGTTCTTGGTATGACCTTTTGTGTGCATGCACACTTCTTCAGATACACTGAAACAGAAGTCACCAGATCCTTAAATATAGTGAGGGAGTGGGGAGGGGTATTACTCAGAAGGGTGGTGGGAATGGGAGATCAGCTGATAGGTGTGGTCTCTAAGGTGCTACTGGAAAGAATTTTCTATTTTGTTTCGACTATGGCAGACCAACACAGCTACCCACCTGTAACTATAGCAGTAAGGTCACTGTTGTTTCCTGCTCCTACAATTTTTACCCATATACTCTCAATCTGCCTTCCATGCTCCAGGTCATGGATCTCTTCACAAGTATACACATCCTCTACAGATAATACTGAAGCCAGAGGAAATGGCAATGTGTACACAGCCTAATATGCATACCCTTCTGCAATATTTGCTTGCTAGGACAACTTGCTTCTGACCACCAATGTTGTGTGTGCAGTTTCAGTACAAGCCAACAGCCCATTGGCTTTCATTATTGTTACCAGCAAGCAATTTTACAAAGTGAACAACTTCCTTAACTCATGGCTCCAGACATTTTTCTGCCAATGCTTGTTTATTCCCTATCTGTGCTCTCCACCATGTAGCAGTAACTACCATTGAAGGCATAGGAAGCACTAAGACAAGGCTGCACCCAGTGCAGGTAAGGTGTGGTGTTGAACCTACATTCTAGTAGTCCCTGGCCTTCCATAATTCCTTGCCCAAGGCACAGTGAATTGCTAAGTCATATGTATTTTGTAAGCCCTTTCCCAATCAATTCAGGCATTGTATGACAGCCAAGGAGCTGGCTAAAGGAAAGAGGAGGATGCTCTCTAGTTGGAGAAATGTATATGGTTCACCAAGAGTAGATGCAGTTCATCAAGATGAAGTCATTGGACCCTTCTTAGCTATTTGGTAGTCATCTTGGGAGCAAAGCAGGAGTATGCTTATTACATTTACCAATGGCACCAAGTTGAAAAGTTAATGCAACTATGTATTGACCAACTATGCAGGGTGAACTGGGAAGCCTCACAGGAAAAATGGGCACTGCATGAAACCCATAGCAACAGTACTGTACCAAGATTGTGCTCTTGTGCACATGGGTAGGAGTATGAATGTGTTTTTTTCTTCAAAGCTTCAACCGACGAAAGAAGAAATATTATAGTGATTATGGTTGAGTACATCACTACTGGCAGTGAATCCTCAAATGAAGAATGCACAAGTTTTAGGCACATGTTTAAGCATGGTATTGGTTAGTATTGGTTAGTGATTACTTAAGAAATTAGGCCTCTGAACTCTGTGCCTTCTTCGGCAAGACGTTGTTTATTCCTGGATCAACCATTGTCATACTAATAAGAGCCTTCTGTCCTTGCATTCTTCCAGGAAAGAATAGCCAAAAGCCATGGGTCTCAGTGTGGTTTCTGCACTCCTGGCATTGTTATGTCCATGTACACGCTCCTTCGCAATCAGCCTGAACCCAAAATGGAAGCAATTGAAGATGCTTTCCAAGGTGAAAGGTTTTTGAACCTTACTAACTTTTGTCCAAACCCCACGACACAACTTGATTTTTTGGAGGGAGAGGGGGTTGCTTATATGATTGGAGAAGTGATGGGCTGTTACGTGCTTAACCCTTTCATCTTGGACATTAAGAAAAGAAAGCCAGCTGCCTTCAGCTGCTTTGCCATCCTTGGCAGTGGTGGGAATGGCCCTGTCATTGTGACTCAGCAGAGTATGCATGCCTTTTTAAATTAAAAAGCTAGCATACCCCCTCATGCATTCCAATTAGACTGTCCTTGCTGATGGAATTAGATCATTGCGGGGTGGGCGAATCATCTTAAATTAAAAAAAAAAAACTGCAAGGGAAAATACTGCACAGAATTTCTTCATCTCTTTTACCATTTGGCTCTCAGATAATCCTTGTACGGTAGAGAGCTTACAAGGCAAAATTTATTAACTGGTAATGTAGCAGCAAACATTTGGAAAGGAAGTTTGGCAAACAATTCAGGTCAATTCTGTGTTACCTGGAGGTTATGGTTGTGGTGCCATTTGAGATTGGAACCCCCTTTTCAAAGTTACCGGTATATAGAACCACAATGATACTTACTGATTTCTCTGGGGATGAATTCCCCTTTTGGATATCCTCAGATAGTTTAATGTCCTCCATGGTAGAGCAGAGCCAAAATAAATATCATTTTTTTCTTGTACATCCTTAAGTGACTCCTAACCTCTGCAACTTGATTTGGTGATTCAGGAAATCTCTGCCGCTGTACTGGATACAGGGCCATTCTGGAGGGTTACCGGACATTTGCAAAGGTAAGAAGCCAGAGATCGAAAGCATTTTGTAGAGTTAGGCCAGCTTTTGATGAATGCCAATGGATTATACACCAAAAATAGAAAAAAGTTGGTCTGCTGTGTCCAATGTTAGTCCTGCTCAGAGCAGACCCATTCATATTAATGGTTGTACATTAGTCATGTCTTTGAATTTCAGTGGGCCTACTCTGAACAGGCATATTCCACATTGCCTACCTCTGATTTATAGAGCTAGTACTTCTAATGGGGGGGGGGCAGGATTTGTTCTAAAGTCTGGATTTTTTTGGAACAGAACAGGATTCCTGGAGGAGTTCTGGTGCAAACTATTGAAATTAATATGGGATGTGAAAGAACACTGTGCCCTTCCGTGGCTCCCATTCATTTATGTAGGACCGGTGCAAGAAAACATCCTTGAAGATGATATCCCATGTTGGCAAATTTATTTTAGACTGGTGTTCACTTCATTAATTTAAGTGTGTTTAGGGAAAGGGATACTCCAGAAAGGAGATGGTATGAGAAAATCTGGATTAAGGGAAAGTGTCTTTAGGCAGTGATTTGCATGCCAAGGCTCCGTGATCCTCAGTTCCCTAGCGCAGTGTTTTTCAACCTTTTTTGGGCAAAGGCACACTTGTTTCATGAAAAAAATCCCGAGGCACACCACCATTAGAAAATGTTAAAAAATTTAACTCTGTGCCTATATTGACTATATATAAAGTAATTTTTCAATTTTTCCCACGGCACACCAGGCAACATCTCGCGGCACACTAGTGTGCCGCGGAACAGTGGTTGAAAAACACTGCCCTAGCGGATAATAAACACACGGATACAAGTATTTAGGTTTATGGGTTCAAATAGGCCACAACTTTATTGGTTACAGATGTGAGCGGTTTAGCTTAGACATTGCGTGAAGCCAGGCTATATCTCGACTCCTGCCCATCGGCAGGGAGTCCATCTAAGGGTAAACCACAAATAGGGGGAGTCCTATGACTTAAATCAAATAGGGGCACCCTGTGGGGTCCCCATTGAGGTTGTGGCATGGCCCTAGCATCAGACAGAATCCACACCCCCGGATCCCTTTAACAGGATACCCTTAATGAAGAGGGGCAGGCGGAGACTACAACCTCCCCTCCATCCAAACAAAGGCTTACCCAGTGCCTAACCTCACAAAGTTGTGATGATTGCTGTAAGGTAGGTGAAAGCCAAATGACTGGTGCCAATTTGCCAAGTGGGAAAAATTCCCACGCGGCCCCAACAATATGGCGGCTGACATTTGTCCATAGCAAGGTCGTGTCATAGAAAAGCATAAAAAGAGGGAGGGTGGGTTGGGAGATCCGGCGAAGGGCACGAGAGGAGGGCTCCCCGTGGCCACGCCTCCCATGGGCGCTGATTGGTCAGCAGGACCACCCATGGGCGGGGCCCTGCCCAGCACCAGTGACACAGCCTGGACAGTGATGCGGAGGGCACCGATTCCAACCCCTCGCCGGATCACTGCAGGGCCCCGGATGCCTGGCTGCAACACTGCCCACCTGGAAAAGGTGAACGGACTTGTAGCAGAATTCCATACAGACTATGGAGAATTAATGGAGGTATGGGAACCTTACTTTCCACATTTAATGAATGAATGAGCCCTAAATCTGTATGGTTAAATGGTTTCATTAGCAAATGTGTCAAATTAATATACCAGTAGCTTTGATGGAGCTTCTTTTGAAACATTTCTTTCCATCTAGGATGGGGGATGCTGTGGAAATAAAGTTAATGGTCTTGGCTGCTGCATGGCTGGAAAGCAAAATAATGTGGTAAGTTGGTTAATGGCTTAATGTTGGTTGTCTCTTAAACCCCTCACATATTGAGTGATGTACTTTAAATCACTGCAATTGGAATATTTCATACCTGTCTTTTCCCCAAATCACCATTGCAGATTGCTGAGGGTGCAGAGAATTCTGTTGAAAAATTCCCTAGCTGCCTCAAAACTACCAGGATTCTCTTGGGGAAGGGAGAATGACTATTCAAACTGGTTTTAAATTTTGTCGGTTATATTCTGAGATTCCTGTGTCAGGTTTCAGGAAATTATAGTTACTGTAGTATTGGGATTTCAGGAGCTTTTAGACCACAATTCTGTGCACACGTAACTTGAGACTAAGCACCACTAAACATACCCAGATTTACTTTCAAGTAAACATGCAAATGATTATGCTCTTAATATGCTATATGGTTATATATTATGCACCATCCATCACAGCTCTGACTTCACTCATTGGCTAAAAACACTGAAAAGTGGGAGCAGCTAGGCAGGGTCATCTCACATTAAATTACTTGGAAGGTTGCTTGAACATTTTGCTTCATAACTTTCTTTCTAGAAGGGTCAGAGACTTTGGGATGAATTCAGCAACATGCACAAGCATTTATGTTTGTCAGGTGGACTGATCCTCCTTTCCTCCCCTACATTCTCTTTTGGGGGTACTCCTGACCCTTCAGAGTGGAATGGGAAAGGGATCTGGGAGAAGGACGGGGAAAGCTCTGTTGCACTGCTATCCCCTAGTACACCGTGTTAGTTGAATCTGGGCCTTACTTTAAATGAAGAAGAAGAAAAGAAAGCCCAGAGTCTGGGGTACCTGCTGACTATGGGTCTGGTATACCAGTACCCCAGAACATGCCTCTTGGCACTCCTGGATATAAACATAAGTCTGCAACCATATTCACACCTGCCTGGGAGTTTGCTCTATTTAAAACATACTTATTTTAGTGGGGCTTATTCTCAAGTAAGTAGTCAAAACAAAATCGAAAATTCTTTCTAGTAGCACCTTAGAGACCAACTGAGTTTGTTCCTGGTATGAGCTTTCGTGTGCATGCACACTTCTTCAGATACACACGAAAGCTCATACCAGGAACAAACTCAGTTGGTCTCTAAGGTGCTACTAGAAAGAATTTTCGATTTTGTTTTGACTATGGCAGACCAACACGGCTACCCACCTGTATCAAGTAAGTAGGGTAAGGACAGCTGTATTTGTTAGGATTTTCTCTGTTCGTAATGGTCTAAAATAGTGTGTGTCCTTTTAAATCTTTTATGTGTATGCCTTACATCTTAGTAGTTGCTGTTTTAAATGGAACAATAGAACAAATGACATTTCATTTCCATGTAAGAAAATTCCTGATTCCCATGTTGCTCTTTCTCTCCCCTCCAAATAGGGTCAGGGTTGCTGTGGAGAAAAAGTGAATGGCTGTTGCATGAATGGAGAAGAGAACAATACTGTAAGTGCCCCAAACCTATTACTGTAGTTCCTCTTCTTCCATCTTCTTTTGTTGAAATAAATATATAGAATATCAAGCCATGCTTAAGCAAAGTACAGATGAAGCTATACCTCTATTTTTCGGTCTTGAAATGGTGTGCCCAGCAGCCTTTGGAACATAGTGAGTGATCTCTGAGGGAGGGAGGCTAAAAATGAGCTGAGCCCCTTCCTGTATCTTGTTGGGAGAACTGGTTGTGAATGGGAGTTAGCAGAAGCAGTGTACAATTTAATTCAACTGCAGTTGTTCTTGTTAGGTCATGGAGGTCCTCTGTGAACCAAGGTGTTTCCATGCTATTGATGTAATGTGTATCTATACTGTATAGCTAGTTAAACCATGATAAGTATATTAAAAAGTTAAATGTTCATTATTAAACAAATATTGTGATTGTTTCAAATCCTTTTGTAGCAAGGATTTTAATTTTTTTTTAAGTATCACTATGAGGATTTTACTACTGCTTGGTGTTGGGCTAGTAATATTGATATTTTTTGTATAAGACATACAAATAGTAATATTCTTTAACAGTGAGAAAATATATATATAAGCACTAACAAATGACAATTTCTTCAGGGATTGATCTCCTCAGAGCTGTTCAATCCATCTGAGTTCCAGCCTTTAGACCCTACTCAGGAGCCGATATTCCCACCAGAGTTATTGGTAAGAAAATTCTCGTCTCATAACTTTCTTGTGGTGTTCCTCCTGCATGGAAGATTTACGTATCCATTGACTTCTGTGCATGGGCTGAGAACATGTTGAGATGATGCACTGTCTTGGCATAATAGACCATGAATTCACTTCAGCCTCTGTAGTTTAAGCAGTGAATCACTTAAACACATGTGGGGAGAGGGAGAATCAACAACCATAGGCAAGATTGAGCCACTGATCTTTCAGCTTTGGGAAAATATAGTTGTACACAACAGAAGGGCTGTTATCTCTGAGAGTTTACAGTTCCATAGGGAAAAGCACTTCCTATGACCCAAGATATGAAGCAATGGAGAACAGAACAACTTGTATTTCCATGTTTGTGTAGACTGCAGTTGTTGCATTGGTATAACAACCCTAGGATAGCCTTGGCACAGAGATATACAACTTCTTAACTGCCTTTGTGTCTTTGTCTTTCCTCATGAAGTTCCTGGAGATGGACATACGATTATCCCATATTATTCCAACTGGCCTGTGGGGTAGGATATTCTGAGGTAGTGAGTGGCTGAAGGCCGTCCACTGAGCTTGAGTGATGGTTGTTAAGCTCTGCTGGTCCCCTGGTCATTCATTGTCCTTGCCTTGGTGGAGGACCCTTATTTGGGTCCAGATAATTGTCTTCAAATAGACACTGAGCACAGACAGGGGAAGGGGCAAAGCTCAGTGGTAGTAGACCCCAGGTTCAGTCTCTGGCACTTCCAGGTAGGACTGGGAGAGAATCCTGTCTGAAATCTTGGAGAGCTTTTACCAATATGTGTAGATGACATTGCGTTGGGTGGACCAATGGTCTGATTCAGAACAAGGCAGCTTTCTATGTTCCTACATGACAGGTGGGGACCACTACCAGTTCACAGCCACATCTAGGGGGTGGGACCAACCTGTGCATTCAATATGATGTCAAATGATTTGACAGGTGCATGGTCTGGCCCACCTTTCAAAGTTGGCCTAGCAGGGTGGGGGAGATACCTACCACACCAAAAAGGTTCCTCAGCCCTGGCCTATGAGGATAGGGGCATCTGAAAAATAGGCTGGCACATGCATCCCATCCAAACTTCATTCCTCCAGCTGCTCTATGGATGCTTCTGACATTTGTAAAACTCACCTAAGGGCAGTGCTGTTTTTCTAGAAAAAAGAGGTGCCGGAACTCACCACAAATATACACCTTGTTCTCTTATAATGGCAAAGGTGCCCACCTGAGAGGTGCCAGAACTGAGTTCCTGTGAGTACTGGCAGAAAAACACCTGATTAAGGGTCAAACTACACATGACAATACCACTTTTTCCCCCTTAAGCAAATTTGAAAGGTCTCACTTTCTTTATGGAATAAGAAGTACATGGAATAAGAAGTGGCTTAGGTTCATAATCATAATGATCTGCCCAAAGCATTGGAAGGTTAAACTTCAATGACTTTTGGAAGGCTATTTGCTACATGTATATTGAAGGACAAAGTTACCTTGTGGTGTTGCTTTCGCCTAAGATATGGTCTTGTTTTGCCTATGAAATCTTTGCAAGGCACCGTATAAAGGTGTGACACACCAAAGCACAACAATAACAGTTGACTACTTCTAACTTTCCTGTATCTTGTCATAGCTTTATGGTTTCAGTCTTGCTTCGCCATAGGAAGAATCAAACAGAGCCTAGATCCCTTGCTCCTGTGCCAACGTATTGTGATTTGAAGCTAAACCTGCTGTTGTTTCCTCAGACTCACACTGATCAGCCTCAGAAACAACTGTGCTTCAAAGGGGAGCGAGTGATGTGGTTTCAGCCCTCAAGCCTCAAGGAACTGTTGGCGCTCAAAGCTCAGTACCCAACTGCCAAGCTTGTGGTGGGGAACACTGAAGTAGGTAAGGAAAGAACTCAGTTTCCGTTTGAGTTTCTTTGTCAGTACAATGCAAAGGCTAAGGGTTCGTCCACACTTCTGCTTGTTCCAGGCCTAGAAAGCATGGGTCTGAGCAGTTTGCTATTTGCCCCACTGCTTTCCCTGGGAAAATCCCCTCTAAATCAGAGCAAATGTCAATCCATGGAAAATCTGACTGACATTTGCTCTGATTCAGCTGTAAATAGCAGGTTTTCTCTGGAGGAAAGTGGCGGCACAAACAGAAGTATGGACAAGGCCTTAAATTGCCTGCCTGGTTAAGAATTTACCTATGCCTTTCTTTAAACCGTCTTAAGAGATTGCCCTGCCTCCATTGTAATAGTTGAGATTTTTAATAGTTGAGCTTTGAGGTATAATTGATGTGATCCATCTGGAACATAGGAAACTGTCTTATACTAAGCTGTACCATTGGTCCATCTAGCTCAATCTTGTCTGACACTCACTGGCAGCAGCTCTCAAGTGTGTCAGTCCTTCCCAACCTGGAACCTTCTGCATGCAAAGCATGTAGTGCCTGATATTGGCATGAAGAATCTGAGCATGTCCCCACCCTTAGCCAGGCTCCTGGCAAACTGCACCTTCCAGTGTAGATGTTGGGGCTTTCAGAACCTAATGGCAAGTTGGGTCTGTTACCCTCTGAGAGTCTAGAGGTGACCTTTTACATATTTGAAAACAATGCACATTTTAGGTAAAGGGTGGAAAGTAGCCAGGCTAATTAAATCTCCCGATTTCTAAGTCTCTATTGTCCCCATTCTTGATGTTTACCCTTGTGGTTTGCTAATGCCATGTTAGCTAGAATCTTGTAATTTCCCTTAGAAATCAAACTGTGTGTGTTGAGGCAGTGTTTGTTGACTTTGCTAGCTGCAATGGAGAATCCCTTTGGCCCTTGACTTTAACTTCCATGGCAAAACAGTGCAAATGCTTTATGGAGAGATTGTTCAGGTGAAAGCTCTAAGAGTCAATATAGATACCGTCACAGAAAAGGCTTCAGTGGGCTGGGCCTGTTAACTAACAGCCCTGCTCTTTCATTGGTAAACCTGTAAAGTCTGGCCGGCTGCCATGTCTGCATTGACCTCATTGGATTGTGTTTCCTTGAGGTATTGAAATGCGGTTAAAGAACATGCTGTACCCTGTGATCATAGCACCAACTTGGATCCCTGAAATGAACTCTGTTCAACGCACAGAGGAGGGTAAGTAGCAACATGCTTATCGCCTCAGGAGACAGGCCGTGGGCCTGAGGAATGTGCAAGGAAAGACTTCTAAGCAATGCAAAGGATTCTGCATGTTGATTTGTCACTAATTAGGTCCACAGGCCTGTCCCCCGCCCACTGCTGATCTAGTGAGTAGGTGGATCCCCTGCTCTGATACCTTCTATGTTCCTGAGGCCAAGGTGTACCGATTGCATTTATGTAGGCAGTTCCAAAATGAAAATAATTGTCTACGTTGCATACGATTTGTGAGCATTTTGCTAAACAAACCGCCTCATTTTTTTCTTTAAGGGAGTGAACCCCCATGTTGTAGTGTGTCTGTGTCTGTCTGCGCTGATAACACACCCAGCACAGCATAGATTCAGCCACTCCTTGCCTTTCTCACAAAAAGTGGCACATCTGAAATAGTTTCCTGCCTCTGCAGCCTCTAAATGTGGCAACTGACTCAGTGGTGGCTGGTGCCCATTGGGACTGGTGGGGAAGAAGGCAGGGAGACCAGCAGTGGGAGGTCTTACTGCTTGTCTGGTTGTAAGTAAGAAGCCAGCCAGGTAGCTGAAGTCAGTTGAGGGCAGGTTGGGCACTGCCTCATATGGTCAAATGGACCAGTCTCCATTGAACTTGACATGCTGACAACTTTAACATCCTTTAACCGTGTTTAGAGCTCCTGGTGCACCAGGAACTCCCAAGATATAAGCTGAAGGAAATAAAATGCTTCAAAGAGCCTCTTGGTTTAGAGGTCTTAAAATACTGCCAATGCCTGCCAAGGCCTCAGGGCAGCTCTTTCATCTTGAGAAACTATGTTCTAGCTACCAGCCAAATCCCTCTTGTGTCTCTGCTTTTCCAGGAATTAGTTTTGGAGCCTCTTGCACTCTGAGCCACATGGAAGAGGTTCTGCAAAAAGCAGTGGCTCACCTTCCTCCTTACAAATCAGAGGTGTTTCAAGCTGTCCTAGAACAACTGAGGTGGTTTGCAGGGCCTCAGATCCGAAATGTTGCTGTAAGTGCTCTCAAGACCTTTTTTCTTTTGGTGTGAGCAAAGGCAGCTTTCAGGACAGTTGTTCCTTGAGAATTCACGCCAATACATTTGCACAAAACTTGCACAAGATTATACGGTCATTCATTCTGACGTGTTCACATGGAGGTTATATGACATTGACAGCTAGCAGTTGCTATGCTGCAGTTTCCAGTGTAATTTTCTGTCACTTTTTGTGTGTGCCAGATGACTCGCAGTCAGAAAAGTGGAACAATAATTGCACTGAAGTGCAGGCTTGTAATTTGTTGCTATTTTTGTTAAAAAATAAATAAACAGCCTATCTGGAAGTGCAGAAAGACTCAAATGAGAAAATAGCAGGCAGACATAATGTGCCTTTCCTTTGAATCTTGCCTTGCTTTGCAGTTTTACTTCCAGTTTGACTCTAGGCCCTTTGCACATTACTCACATGAAGGGGCATTATAGGCGAGAAGTGCTGGAGTTGGGGAAAGGCACTGAGCAAGAGAGCTCCAGAGTAGGGCTGGGGAACCTCAGAAAGCCCTGATGGATCAGCTCATAGGCCCACCTGGTCCAGCAGCCTGTTTTCACAGTGGCCAACCAGATGCCCTGGGCAAGCCTGCAAGCAGGATCTGAATACAGTCTCCCTACTAGTAATTCACAGCAATTGGTATCCAGACATATATTGTCTCTGATACCACGCTCTCCTCACCCCTGATTGTTGTCTGGTGCTGATGGGAGCTGAGATACAATGGAATATGGAGTATGGAGTATACAGTAGGTAGAGAGAGGCTCAGATTGGGTCCCGTTCTTGCAAGTGGGCTCCAGCAAATCCCTCACTCATGTTGCTCCACCCCCTGTGTTGGGTGCTGCCCCCGCCCGGATTTGATAATTCAGTAACAGTGTTTAAATGGAAAGAAGTATTCTCGCAATGTCTTTCCAGCTGCTTTCTAACCCACCCATGTTCTGTATTTGGTTTCAGGCTCTTGGGGGAAATATAATGACTGCAAGTCCAATATCTGACCTAAATCCAGTGTTTATGGCAAGTGGGAGCAAACTGACCTTGGCATCAAATGGTAAGCTTTAAGTAAGAATGTAGATGGTGCATCATCAAGCATCTTCTGGCTTGCTTAGGACAATGATAACAGCTCAGAGAATTTTGTACCTCGGTTCTTTCTGGGGTGAATCAGGGCCTGTTGTTTCCATCAGCTTTGGTGGACAACACTTGTCAGCATTGCTCTAGTAGACCCTTCTTTTGCTTTGTTGATTTTGATGGTGAATCTTTTCCAGGTCACTCTGAATGCTCAGATAGTCTCTAAATGCCCTCCAGATATTTTCTGTCTGTATTGGATTGATTTCAGTGTTTGACAGCTGATATTTTGCAGTGTTTGGCGGTTGATGTGAGGCAGTATTTTGTATTTGCCAGTATTGGTAGCTCATATGCAGTGGCATATCCAAGTGGTCACCAAATGTTTACACTGTTCACATATCAACATCTGTCAAGGAACCTCTGCATCCCTGTCACAGAATCTTTGACCATTGAAGAGGATTGTTGGACCCGTTCATGGGTGCACACTCAATTCACAGGGAATAGTGTTGGGCAACTGTACTTGTGTGCTTAAATGTGTGCCCTAACACACCCACACCATCCCTCTGTGGTTGTGTTTTGGCAAGCTGGGTTTGCTCATATATGATAAGGTGCTAAGACAAAACCCTCTCATTAAACCTTGCAGGGTGCAACTCTCCTGTTGATAATCATCTCCTTCCCTGTTGCCTCTCACTCCAGATTCCCTTTGAAGCCATCACATAACCACAAACACTTAGGGTGTATATATGAAACCAACCTGCCTCTCAAACGTGGATACCCCACCCAACACCCCTCCCTCCTTGGCTCCCACCCAGAGAGGAAAATCTATGCTAATACAACCAAGAGAGTCCCCACCACCCCTTGCTCCTCCCTAAAGGATGTTACCCCTTTGGGGTTTCCCCATGCTGGGGGTGCCCCCTGCCACAACAGTGTCTCCTTTTAGCCTCTGACTTGATACCAATTTCTGCCTATCCTGGGTTCATGCGTTTGCCTTCCCAAGTTTTGTCAGCAAGGATATCCTGCTTAACCCATTTAGAGTGGTCTTCAGGAGACCCTAACCCTGCAAAAAGATGCTGATGCCATTCAATACCTGACAGTACACAAGAGAGAAAAAAACACACACACTATGGGAATATACTTTACAGCATGACTGTAGCTGCTAGAATATATTCTTCCATTAAGTATAGCTCCATAGTTTCTCATTGCAGAGACCTAAAACCAGCAACACTCCCATTAAGAATGAATGAAATGGAATATGATGGTGGCACTGTGGGTTAAACCACAGAGCCTAGTGTTTGCTGATCAGAAGGTCGGCAGTTCGAATCCCTGCCACGGGGTGAGCTCCCATTGCTCGGTCCCAGCTCCTGCCCACCTAGCAGTTCGAAAGCACGTCAAAGTGCAAGTAGATAAATAGGGACCGCTCCAGCAGGAAGGTAAACGGTGTTTCCGTGCACTGCTCTGGTTCGCCAGAAGCGGCTTAGTCATGTTGGCCACATGACCCGGAAGCTGTCTGCGGACAAACGCCGGCTCCCTCGGCCTATAGAGCGAGATGAGCGCCGCAACCCCGGAGTCGGACACGACTGGACCTGATGGTCAGGGGTCCCTTTACCTTTACCTTACACATTCCACCTACTGTGTGCTGTCTTTTTTTGCAGAGGGAAGGAGGACTATAAGGATGGACGAGACATTCTTCACTGGTTACAGGAAGACTAAACTTAAACCTCAGGAAATACTGCTCTCGGTTGAGATTCCCTTCAGCAGGAAGGTGAGGTGATTGGAATATAGCCTTGCTTTGAAAGTTAGGTAGACAGCAACAGTTACTTTAATGGTAAGGCAAAATCTCGCTTGGTTCTACTGATCCATCCTTGAAGGAAAGGTGGGTATGTTATGATTCCTCAGGAATGCAGGAAGATCACAAAAATGAAAGGAAAATGAAGGAAAGACGGCACTTGCTAGTTCCTAGAAAATAACCAATATACTCCCCAGCTACTTCAAGTGAAGTACAACCCTGGGACATTTTGAAATATGCACAAGAAGGAGTATGTATGTAACACACACAGAGAGAGATTACCACATTCTTCATCCCCCATTGCTTCGCAGGCCCTACTTCTAGGAAAAGTGCTCATTGATTATTATTATTTTTTGATAGTTGCTTGGGATCAGCCCTTATATTTAAAATGGTATTATTTATTCATGTATTTATTTATTTATTTATTTATTGGTGTGTGTGTGTGTGTGGGGGGGAAGTTAGCCTAATTTTCAAGGAAACTCAAGGCAGCTAGTTAAAGGAACCAAGTTTGTTCCTCTTTTTGCCTATTTTTGACTGAAGTGAAAGCATTTGTTTGGGAATAAATAGTAAGGGTTAGTTGAGGACAAGTGATCTCCTCCAGCTTACAGTAGTTTTCCAGCAATGGAATTCCATTGATTTTAAGTGAGGTCATGTGATATTTATTTTAGGTTTTCTTTGTTTCCATTTCTCAAGGATTCAGCACTTGTTCCAATAGAGTATACCGTTATTAAGTTGGCATGGAATAACCGTTTCTGTGCCACAGATGAGGGACCAGAACAAACCTGTATTTCAGGGGTGAGGAACTCACATTCCTCCTCCCAACAGGAACACTCAATAGTCAGGGATTTTGGGAGTTGCAGTACAATGCCTGGAGGGCCACAGATTCCCCACCTCTACTCTAAATGGAAGGCAGGCCTATCCCCTTCCCCTGCTTTCCAATATGTTAATCAGAGTCAAGTGGCTTTGTTGCCACCTACCTGTAGAAATGTAACATACTGATAGCTTGCCTGCTCCCAAAGGGGAAATCAACCATCGGTCAGAGTTGCTGTCCTGGGCAAAGATGGGCAAAGATTGTGATCTCCTCTCTCAGTGAATCAGGCTGATTTGCACTTTATCCTTCCTATTTCTACAGTTCTGTGAGTCTATGTGCCAATCTGTGAATTTTGCTTTTTAGAAATATAGCTCACAGCACCCTCTGCTGTGCATACATAAAACAACATTAAATCCTGCTCATTTTAAGAAGTCTCATTTGGAAGTAACCCTGTCCAAGACTGCAGCCTCTTCTGCCATTTTACATATGGTAGTGTCACTTGACTGCATGGCAAACTGGGCACGAAACACTAAATTCTGATACTGGAAGTAATGTATAGTCTACTAGCCCAGGGCTACCTTAACCCACTCAGAACTTTGCTATCCAGACATTCCTACTTTGCTGTTAGTGACCAGTGTTCATAGAGAAGGAAGTACGTGAACAACTAGCCTTGCACATTAATTTTATGCACTGTTTAGTGAAGAGGTCTAAGTTGCAGAATGAATTTAGAGTGTGATGTTGTCTTGTGTTTTTACTATTTTTTTGTTGGGAGCTGCCCAGAGTGGCTGGGGCAACCCAGTCAGATGGACAGCAAGCAAGCAAGCAAGCAAGCAAACGAATAAATGGTTAATATTGTTGATATGCATTAACAGCTTCTTTTTTTGCACTTGCTGCCCTGGGATGGAAATGAAATACATATTTTTGGGAACTTTCTGGTTTTTAGTTCTGTGTATAGAAATGGACTATGAACCTGTCCATTCTCTTGATCCCACCTGTACTCAAAGAGAACAAATCAAGGCAAACATGTGTCTCCTTTTCTTCTCCTAGGGTGAATATTTCTCAGCATTCAAGCAAGCTTCAAGGCGGGAGGATGACATTGCTATAGTGACCTGTGGGATGAGAGTCCTGTTTCAAGAAGGAACTGATCAAGTGCAAGATATTAAGCTGAGCTATGGAGGAATGGCTCCCACAACTGTGCTGGCTGTTAAAACTTGTCAGGAGCTCATTGGAAGGTAGGAGATTTAGACCCTGGTGTTGTGTAACAGAGGAAATTATTGTTGCACACCACCCCAATCTCCAAGTGGTGCAAGGGGTTCCAGGGTTTCCCAGGGTTTGCATTGTCTTCAGAATGTGGCCCAATGGAGACTGTGGTGTCTTTATGATATATGGTTTATTGACACATATATGCAACCTTGAGCCTGTAGTGGAGAGGTTCACAGCATTAACACCCCCAAAAGGGCCTTGCTTCGTCCATCTTGCAGCCTTGGATTCAAACAGATTCTCTATCTCTCTTTCCAGCTTGCTGCTTTTTCTTCTGGCTCACATCACTTCACTCTTCAACTCTCACATTGTCCTTCTAACTATCTGTGAGCTCATTTGCCATCTCACACAGACCCCCTTTTCATTATTCCCCTTCATGGTCCATCGCCTGGGTGATCACCTCATCAGGAAGCTAGTGTGGCTTATATTTCAAAGCTTGCTGGATCCAGGGGTTAGAAGGGTCTTTGCATATGTCCTACCCCTTCATGGAAAAAACCAACAACAACCCTCATAACATCATGTATCTGCATGAGAGTCTTGGATGCCAAACCCCTTGCTGACAGTTTCTGCTACCGTGTTTTTATTTATTTTGTATTTCTTAGATTTGTATACCACCCTTCATCAAAAGATCTTGGGGCAGTTCACAAGATGAAAATACAAGATAAATGTTGACACCGCTGGTTCTTTTTGCCCTTACCCCATCGGCAATGCAGATGCATTGGAGATAAACATGGTCTAAGTTAGCAATGGGGAACCTGTGGCTATCCTTATGTTGTTAGACTACAACTCCCATCATCCCTGACCATGCTGACTAGAGTTGATGGGAGCTAGAGAACCCCACATAATCCGGAGGGCTACATCTCCCCTGACCTGGCTTAAGGACTGTGGAACAAATGAAATGAGTTTTGGGTTAATTTATGGTTTATGCCCCTACAGGGAGTGGACAGAAAAGCTCTTGCAGGAAGCCTGTCGCCTGCTGGCTGGCGAGATGAACCTGTCCCCTTCAGCCCCGGGTGGCATGGTAGACTTCCGACGGACCCTTGTCCTCAGCTTCTTCTTCAAGTTCTATCTCACGGTGCTTCAGAAATTGGGCAGGGAACTCAATGGCAACGCGAGTGGTTCCATCCTCTTGCTGGGTTGAGGTTTCAACAGGAATCCACAGTGTGTAGAGACAGATTCTATTGAATTCTAGGGGTTCCTTTAGAAATTGGCATACTAGAAGGCTGGAATGAGGAACCTTTGGTTCTTTCAATATTGTTGGACTCCCATCAACCCCAGCAGTCATAGCCAGTTATCAAGAATGATGGCACTGGTTGTCCAACAATACCTGGAAAGCCACAAGTTGCCCATCTCCACAACAGAGGAAATAAGACTTTTGTGGTAGGTGTTTTGCACTGTAGGTTCTGGGTCCTTGAAGCTTTCTGGCCTTTCTAAGGATATGAAGGCATGGTCTGGAGTGGGCAGTTGACATAACACACTAAAAGAGGAGGAGGAGGGAAAGGGGGAAATCTGGAAAGGAAAGGGGGACTTGCTGCTTACTCAAATCACTCCTCTCTCAAACAATTAGTGATGGACCAAAACTGGAACTTTGGGTGATTTGATTTTTTACACAAGTCACAAAGAGGGAAAGTTGCATAGGTAGTATTAACTGTTCATAAGTTTTTTTGGGTTTTTTTTGTTTTGTTTTTATAAAAAAAGAGTAATGCTCTGTGCAAAACACAAGAGGCATATGAGTAGACTAACACTGGATTTTAAATATGTTTTTACAGAATAATCTTGCTGATACGGTCCCTGCTAGGTATGCCAGCGCCACTCAATTATTTCACAAGGATCCTGTTAAAAATGTACAGTTTTTCCAGGTAAGTAAGAGGAACCAAATGATCAAGACCTGATTATGCCTTCCAGTTCCCAGCTCTAAAAAATGTGCTACTCTTTGTCTCCGTTCCCCAGGTCTCATATTGATCAAGAACTTATTCCCATTCTTACTTTGCCCTTCTTTCCTCTTATTTATTTGTTTAAATGAGCACTTCTTCCTACATAGAACGAGCTCTCCATGGGCTGAATGTGATGATGATTATTGTTGTTCCAAGCATCCTCGTGGCCCCACTGCCAGTATTGGAATTTTAGACTTTGGAGAAGATATTGTATTTGCCAGCAATATTAGCATCAACATTTGACCATTAGTCCTGGGCATGTATGAACAGCCTTTGGTTTTGTTACAGGAAGTGCCTCCTGGACAGTCCGTTGAAGACATGGTGGGGAGACCCCTTGTGCATCTTTCAGCTGCCAAGCAAGCAAGCGGGGAGGCAGTCTATTGTGATGACATTCCTCACTATGAGAATGAGCTGTACCTAACACTAGTTACCAGCACCAAAGCCCATGCCAAGATTGTGTACGTATTGCTTCTGCAACAGATACCGGTATATTTTCTTACACTAGTGATAGCCAAGTGCCCGCCGCTCTGTCAGTTGGAGGATCACTTCAGAGGGACCAGGCACTTCCTCAACTCTCAAGAATGTTACAGAACAAACAAATGCGTAGCCAGTTTCCATCACTGAGAGTAGCTTGCAAGAAGACCTTGGGCTGGAAGAGTCAAGCTGTGCTGTGACTCCAGTCTGCCACATAGCAGCTGGGCAACCTAGGCCATGGGTAGGCAAACTAAGGCCCGGGGCCCGGATCCAGCCCAGTCGCCTTCTGGCCCGCAAAGAATCCGAGAATCAGCGTGTTTTTACATGAGTAGAATATTTCCTTTTATTTAAAATGCACCTCTGCGTTATTTGTGGAGCATAGGAATTCGTTCATTCCCCCCCCCCCCCCAAATATAGTCTGTCCCCCACAAGGTCTGAGGGACAGCGGACCGGCCCCCTGCTGAAAACGTTTGCTGAACCCTGACTTAGGTTTGGGGACTTTGGCTAAACTTTCTCTAGGGAAACCTTTCTTCAGAGACTGCTTACATGAGCTGTGGGGCTAGATAATATAGAGTAATTCTTCTCTGTTTCCTCAGTTCTATTGACACCACAGAGGCCCAGAATGTCCCTGGTTTTGTCTGTTTTGTCTCTGCTAAGGATGTTCCAGGGAGTAACGTCACTGGGATTGCTAATGATGAAACCGTCTTTGCAAAGGACACTGTATGTAGTCACCTTTTTTTTCTTCCTTTTGTAAAATGTGCAAAGCTGTACCTAAGGCAAGAGTGGCTAACCTGCAGACTCTGGGCCAGATTTGGCCTGCCAGCCCTAACTGCTTTTTAAGATCTCCTGATCTGTAAATAAAGTGCAAAGTACCACATCCTCCTCCTCTTCCTCTTCCTCCTCCTCCTCAGATATAAAGATATTGATATTGTATCTTTAACAGCAACAACGCCCCTCTCCAAACAATACCCCAGACCAAGAGTCTGTTTAGCAGCCTCAACTCTTGTAGTTGGAGTCAGTCAGGGCCTCACTTTCCCATGCCAGGTGAAAAAGGCCTGCAAGGCAGGGAGCAGGTCTTCCAGGATTTGAAGCCAAGACTGGAGATAAGATAGGAGAGTGTGCCCTGAATCTCCACTTCATGCCAGCATTTCAAACTGCATTAACTGCTGAGTTGGGGGGGGGATGCGGGGTTTTTTACCCTTGAAGAGGAGGCAGAGGTTTTTCTCTCCAAGCTTAAGGCTATGATGCTTGAGATCAGGAGATAAAATCCACCTGCCTGTTCTTTAGAAGGATATTCCCAAATAATTGCTTATTGTAAGGTTTGCATGATGGTGCCTCACGAGTAACGCAGCAGGAGCCCAAACAGTCGTTTGCAGTTTTATTGTGCAAACTATTTACAGTGCAGAGCTACAAAATGCATGTCTGTCTCAGTCGCTGGCAGAATCTGGGAGTGGCCCCTTCCGGCTTCTCCCCCAGCATAAGAACTTCAGCACCCCAAGTCTTCTCCTACCCTCCTTGCGTTTCACCCCTCTGAGCGTGCCTCTCTCCTGACCAGCCGGGCGAGGTGAGTGCAGGGTCTCAGCAACATCCCCAAGCCCTCTCCCCGCCAGGCTCCCTGTTTGTTGCTCCTGGCTAGAAGAGGCGCTGGGGCTCTCAGTGGCATCCCTAAACCAGGCTGGTTCCTTCCCTCTCCTCCCCACTGGAGGTGTGGCGGCTTTCCCCGCTGGAAGAGGTGCTGCTGCTCAATTGACGTTGGGGCTCTCTGTATGCTAACAGACCCTCCGTTCCCCTCAGCGGGCCAGGTGGCAGTTCCCTGACACTTATGTTTCCTACATAAAAGCTTCCAGTACCTTTTCACCCCTGTACCCCCCTTCAGAAATTAATAGAAGAAATTCTGTAGTGAATTAGTAGATTTGTGCATGTTCAAAATAATAATAATAATAATAATAATAATAATAATAATAATAATGAAAAAATTGAAGAGAACCTCTACTCATGAAGGAGGATACGTGGGACAAGGGCTGGAATTAAAATAATTGCACAGATATCCTGCAAACTAATTGCAAGATGTTGATGCCTCCCTGATGAAGTATTAACAGTTATTCATGTCAGGAACTTCTTGGTAGAATTCTAAGCATGGGAATTAATGGCAGAAAATAGGATCAGGCACAAACTTGCTGTACTTGAAATGATAATCAAGGGAAATCGAGCTGGTGCAGACATATTGTGCAAGGCTTCCATCTTGTATACTCCTATGTGAAAAACAAGTACTTCCTCTTGAACTCAGTGGGTCACTTCTGATTGTGTGCATTGAAGTTTTACCTCCTACTGTTATTTAACTGCATATCTTAATTCAAAATCCTGCCCCGCCGCCTTTAAATGAAGACGCATTTCAAAGGAGAAGGAGAAGGAGAGTTTGGATTTGATATCCCGCTTTTCACTACCCGAAGGAGTCTCAAAGCGGCTCACATTCTCCTTTCCCTTCCTCCCCCACAACAAACACTCTGTGAGGTGAGTGGGGCTGAGAGACTTCAGAGAAGTGTGACTAGCCCAAGGTCACCCAGCAGCTGCATGTGGAGGAGCGGAGACATGAACCCGGTTCCCCAGATTACGAGTCTACCACTCTTAACCACTACACCACACTGGCTCTCCTGTATCCAAAATGAAAAATGAAGATGCTGTATCCAAAATGAAATGCCGCAGCACAAAGAACAAAACAGAACTGAGATTCCCAGAAGTCAGTGAATAAACTGAAGTCTTTTGACTTGTAGGTCACATGCGTTGGTCACATCATTGGAGGAATATTGGCAGACACACAAGAACATTCCCGAAGAGCTGCCAGAGCAGTGAAGATCACATATGAAGACCTTACGCCTATTGTCACCATTCAGGTAAGGTGACACTACTGCAATCCCCTTCTGAATGACTAGTCGAGATTTTTTAAAAAAATCCTTTGGAGGCAGGTATTTGAGTTTTTACTATTATGATTCTGATATGGATGGGTGAAAATAGAGAGATTTAGGACACAGAATGTTCCTTTTATATAATAATTTGTTTAGCTCTATACAGCTACTGTTTGTGTGCTATATGTGTATAGCCTGTGTTCTGTCCATAGGGGGCAGTCTTTTTCTGCTCTTGGGCCCCTTCTAATATACAGATGTTGGCCCCTATTCCATTGTGTTTTCCTACATGCACAAAGCCCATTCCTCATAGGCCAGAGCCATACATATATCCCCCAGGGGTGGCCAACTTCCAGGAGCCTGCGATCTACTCACAGAGTTAAAAACTGGCAGTGATCTAACCCCTTTTGCGGGGTTCAGGTTGAGGTTGTTGAGCTTTTTTTAGGAAGGAAAGCCACCCATGTTTTGGGGGGTTTGGGTCAAAGTTGAGCTTTTTTTTTTGGAGGGAAAGCCCTGTTTTGGGGGCTTCAAGGCAAAGATGTAGAGCTTTTTTAGGGGAGCCAACGCTGCTGAGCTTCTTTGGGGGAGCCAGTGATCTATCAGTGGTCTACCACAGACATCCAGTGATCTACCAGTAGATCACGATCTAACTGTTGGACATGCCTACCCTAGCAGATGGTCTCAGATTGTCTCCCATCCAAGCGTTGGCTAGACCCAGACCTGCTTAGCTCCAGCAGGGACACCGCTTGTGATTTTAAATGAAAGCTTGGCAGCAGTCATGGGATTATATCCATTGCTGTGCAGGTGGACTTCTGCAGAGTAACTAGAGGTCCACGTCCTCTTCTTCATCTTGCAACCCTCCATACACCCTCAAAACCTGCTCTGGAGGTCCTGCAAACCTCTGGAGAAGATTTTGAGGGTGCGTTGGAGGCTGTACTGTGGAAGTGAGTAAGGGAAAGTCCTGTTATGTGAGTGGAAGGCTGTTGCACTTATTTCAGTGGCAAGGTTGGATACTGATGTTAATCCCGATGAACAGGAGATGCAAGTAGGGTGACTGCATCCAATAAAGAGATGGATCTTGAAGCTCTGGGAGTTGTGAAGAATAGGGAATTGGGTTGTGTGCTGCTTTGTTCACCCCTGCAACAGTTAACACTGCTTCACCAAAGTGTTTTTTCTTCCACACAACTGTCAAAAGTAGAGGATCTCTGTTCTGTATTGCCCCTAATCCCAGATGCAAAATAGGTGAGCTTATGTTTTAGAATTGACCCAACCTTGGCTAAGTTATGCAGCACTTTATCAAGCAGAATGGAAAGGCAGAGATTCGAGGGTACACAGCTGTCTGTCGCACGTCCAAATATCTATCATCTTCCTGTAATTTTCCCAGGAAGCCATTGAAAAACAGTCCTTCTTTGAGCTTGTGAGGAAGATTGAGAAAGGGAACATCCAGAAAGGATTTGAAGAGGCTGATCATATTGTGGAAGGTGAGATCCATTTTTCTTCTTTATAAGGTTATGTGCATCTAAGAAAATCATTATGTTATGCAATCTTCACATGAATCATACTAGTGTATAATGCTTGAGATTCCGATTCTGGAAAAATGGTTAGAAATGGGAGAACCATCAGTAGAACATGTTGGTTTGGTCCAGGGTTTGGCCTAAGCTCTCCCCATTTCCCAGAATTGGGTGGAACTTGGCAACATTTCCTTCAGCAAACTGGTTGGTTGGAGGCTCCCAACTTGTCTGAGGGCTCCTCCAGCTTTTATCCTGATTTGCTTGTACAAAGCTTACATTGTGGAGGTTGGAGTGTATCTCATCTTCAGATATGTATGTGGGGAAGTTCTGTGACAAGGAGCGTTCATCCTGCTTCAAGAGTGCTTATACATCTCCCCATTATCATTTGTTCATTCCACACTTTTCAGTTCACACCACCCCATCAACTTCTTAACTGCAAAAAGTCCATTTCTTCTTAAAAGTAGTTTTGTTGCACTTGAATTGTGTGCAAATCTAAATGTCCTGGTATGCGCTTGAATCCCACCTACAAAATACCGACAGTTGGCTGTTTACTGCTCTGGCTAAGAGCACAATGGAGTGGTCTCTACTCTGGGAGGTGTGGCTCGTTTGAGGGCTCTTGCGATGGGAGACTGTAGACTGTTGCATGGCACCTCGATCTCTGAGCGGTGTGAAAGTCCAGGGAATCCAGTTTCTTCCTGTTAAGAGGAAATTAAAGAGAAGAGGGAAGGAAGAGAGGTTGTTTGGGAACTGGGAGAAGTTCCGCAGGTGGTGCGAGGTGGTGAAGGCAAGTCATAGACACAGGATCATCATTTCCTCCCGAGCACTCAAAAGAAGAAATTTGGTGGCTGGAAGGCTCACTTAAGTCCCCAACAATCCTTTGGACTTAAATAGTTGCTACATTGGGAGGTTTCTTCTTTTCCCCTTCCAGGTGAGATATATATGGGTGGACAGGAGCATTTTTATCTGGAGTCTCACTGCACTATTGCTGTGCCAAAGAGAGAAGATGGAGAAATGGAGCTCTTTGTATCTACCCAGAACCTAACAAAGACGCAGGTGAGGAAATCCCTTGTGAAAGTGTTAAGCTGGCGAATGAAGCCGTGAAATTGAAGTACAAAACCTGTGCAATATTGCTGAACAAAAATCCACCTGGTTCGCATAAGTGCTTTGTGATTATGTTTGTCTCCTTTTGTAATGGTGCTAAACAACGTATTTTTCGCTTCATAAGACACACCTGAACATAAGACGCACCTAGTTTTCAGAGCAGGAAAGGGGGAAAGCCCTGTTTTTTTGAGGATCAGCTGAAAGTGGTGCAGCTTCTTCTTCAAAGAGGAAAAGCCCAGTTTTAATGGGGTTAAACTCACAGTTCTGCAGCTTCTAGTCCTACAGCCATTTCTACAATTTCCAGACAGATAATCTAATCAGCCAGTCACATGTCGCTGGGGAAACAAACAGCCTCCCTCTGCATTCAACAATGGAGACCTGAGCAAGGGGGCGGGGCTGGAAAGGGAGCCTTATCTCTCTCCCCGATCACTTGCTGAACAGCTGTTCAGTGGCTTCCTTTCAACACCCCCTTCTCTCTTTGTAAAAAAAAAAGAGC
Organism: Lacerta agilis; assembly: GCF_009819535.1. Lineage (NCBI taxonomy): Eukaryota > Metazoa > Chordata > Lepidosauria > Squamata > Lacertidae > Lacerta > Lacerta agilis. Next base: position 87,642,886 of record NC_046314.1, on the reverse strand, counting down.
ACGATCTGCTTTTGGCCCCTAGGCAATTCGGCTCCAGGGACCATGCATTCGCTACATAAGACGCACAGACATTCCCCCTCACTTTTTAGGAGGGGGAAGGTGCGTCTTATGGAGCGAAAAAATACGGCACTAGATGCTTATGAAGAACCCACAGGGCAGCGCTGGAGTAGAGCCATCCTGTGGTTTTTGTGGAGTACCATCTTTCGTTGTTCCGTGATTTGAGGTTGCCCAGAGTGTGAGATTCAGTCTCCTTGGCCAGCTTGGTTCGTAGGAATTTATGGCCTGGCCTTCTGTGAATTTGTGTGACTTCAGTTTATTTGCGGCACACCCATTTCCACCTCAGAAGTATTCTACCTAAGATGTGGAGCCATCGACTGGTTGGGACAAATGACACATGATGTTAAATGCATATTTGCATCTAACATGCAGGCTTTAAAAAGCGCATTAGCATCCATGAAGGATGGGCTGAAGATTAATGGGATCAGAGAAACAGAATGTAACATTCCCCTCGTCCGCTGTAGACTTTGTACCAGTGGGGAATCCACCAATACAGATGTTAATTTCAGTAGAGGAATTTTCCTTAGTAATTCCTCAGTTTTACTTGCAGTGTCAGAAACAGCGGTCCCCTGGATATCAGTTGCTGAGAATCATTAGTAGGGAGAGTGCTATTGCATTCAAATCGCTCCCATAGGCATCTGGCTTGGCTGCTTTGAGAACAGGCGCTGGACTAGATTCCCAGGGCTCTTCTCATGTTCTTAGGACAGCAGCCAGGGAAATAAAGCATTAAAAAAATATCTGCCTGCCTGCCCTGAAACCACAGCTTACCAGCACCTCCCTTGATAATGCTATTTGCACTGGGGGGGGGACTCTTGAGTGTTAAATTTGCACTTTCAAAAAGCTGCATGTTTGTGGAGAAATGAAGGGATTTATATTTTATTCTTCAAAGCTACCAGTCCTTCTTTCCCACTCAGCTTTGTAAAAAAGACCTATGTAAATAAATAGACACCAAAGAGACTTGGACTTCTAGCTTCTTTGTGCTATTAATTACAGGTGAGCCAGTAAGCTGGCCAAAGATGTTTCAGAACAGTACTAGAAATTCCAGTGGGATGCTCATTAATTGGTGACACTGTATTGTAGTGTAATGTCTTTTCAAGAGTAGGATTGCTGTTGTGACTCTATTGTTGCCTGTAGGCTGATGTGTTTTTTTTTTTTTTGGTATCAGGAATTTGTTGCCAATGCCTTAGGGGTCCCGTCGAATCGAATTGTGGTTCGAGTCAAGAGAATGGGAGGAGGATTTGGAGGCAAAGAGACAAGAAACACTATTGTCTCTACAGCTGTAGCAGTGGCTGCAGATAAGTAAGTTGCGGCGAATGGGGCTTCTGATTGGCCACATTGGGATAACCTGAAGTTGAATATTAGGACACCTCTTTGTTGTTTATGAGAGGATCAGGATAATGGACTTGTTTCAGATCTAGAACATCTGCATTTACTTTGGCAGGACAGTTACCCTGCTCCTTTCACCACTTAGGAGTTCATAACTCTGCAGTGATTCTGAGAACATCGCATAAGAACCTAAGAAGAGCCCGCTGGATCAGGCCAATGACCTGTCTAGTCTAGCATCCTGCTCTCAGTGGCCACCCAGTTGGGAAACCCTCAAGCAGGATTCAAGCACAATAGCACCCTCCCCTCCTGAGGTTTCCAGCAATTGCTATTCAGAAGCATTACTGCCTCTGACTGCAGACTGAGCAATAGCCATCATAGCTAGCAGGAACTGATATACTTTTCCTCCATTAATTCATATAATCCTCTTTTAAAGCCATCCTAGATGATACTGGAGAAGATCTCCATTTTCTGTCATGCATACAGCCTCCTATTTGAGAGGGGTCTTCAGCCTGAAAGCTCAAAGGCATGAAAATTTTGTGAATTTTTTTCCATTCCTTTGTAAGAGAGTGAAACAGTGTGAACTAGACATCCACATGACTGAGCACTTTGCGCATCACCCTCTTTATTTGTGTTGCTGTAAGCATGTTGGGGAACAACTCTTCTCCAGCACGGGGAAGAGCAGCAGCTTCCACTGCTGGGAAGGAACATGATGGAAACCAGTCTACAGTGGGATTTCGCTTTTGACTAGTTTGCTGTGAATTATAAATGTGGTGAAGTATTGTAAATGGTCAGCCCACCCACATCTTGTATCTTTGGAGAAGGCCACTAGTTTAACAAGGACTAAGTTTTGCAGTCATCAGACTCCTGGATCAACAGGCTAAAGGGATTCCCCCTCCCCAACACAGCTTTGATACTCAGAACTATTTATATCTTCCCTGGGATAGCCTGCCCCTCTCCCTACTTCACAACAGAACATGTTTTTCTGAGTTTTAGATGTTAGCCCCAGTTCAAAAGCGGGCCTTCGATGTGGTCGAAACTAAATCCAGAAACAAAGATTTCCCCATTTGTGTTTGTGAGGTTATTTTTTTGTTCTTTTAGGGTTTTTTTGTCCTTTTTATATATCTCCTTTTTGTTAAAAGAAATTTGAATAAGACTTTTAATAAAATACTTCAGTTTTTTTAAAAATATAAAAAATAAAATAAAATAAAATAAAATAAAGAACTGCAAGGGTGAAGGACCAGCATTGTTTGGTACAATTGGGAGGTGAAGGAGTAAGTGCATGGAGGTATTGGAGGTGGCATGGGGTTGGGGTGGGGTGTAGTGACTTCACAGCTGTTGGGGCGGGGGAGCAGAGCTGGACAGTAATAGGTCACTGATGGACAAATCAGAAAAACTCAAGCCAAATTTAACTTGATCTAGCATGTTCATCTTCAGGAGACTCTAGGAAAAGTAAATGAAATGTATCTTCATGGTTCATTGCAGGAGAAGAATTCCTCCTTCTAAGGCAAGCAAAAAACAAAAACAAGCTTAATTATTAAAGTGAGACTGTTAATTTTCAAAACAGTTAGTTCTGGAGGCTTTGCCAACACACTAATTCTGCATCAGAGAAGCTACCAGAACCACCTGGAACCCACTGGATTCCTGTAAGTTCCGTGGTGGACAGAGCAGCTGTGGTCCTCCAGATGTTATTGGACTAAACTTCCACCATCCCTGAGCATTGGCCATGCTGGGCCAATGGATATCTCAAATTTGTGTTTTCAGGATCACCACTGTTATTGTGACTGCAGTCTGTTTTAACTGTTTTTAATCTAAACATTAAACTGTTGTAATCTGCCCTGGGGCATGCCGATGAAGAGCAGGTAATAAATTTAATAATGACAATGACAATAGGATTTGGAGTTCAACATCTGGGAGACCATAGTTTTGCCACCACTGATGCAGAACTTCTGGATTTCAAAACAGGCTCTAGAAAGTGTGGGGGATCCAACCTTCAAGTCAGAACTATAGAATAAGATAATTAGTATTGGGTACTTTAGGCAGAGCCTTTAAAAGCAAGTCCTGCAATAATTCGTTTTAAAGTGGCAATTCCAATTCACTGCCATTGCCCAAATCCAGAAATTCTGGAAATGGATCAGTGAGTAAGATTCATGAAATAACAGGGTTAGAAAGAACCCTTTTGAAAGAACTTGGAACAAGACAGGAAATTGCCATTTGCTGATGGAAACAAAGTGATTGAATAAAAACACTGGGAAGTGAAAGATCTACCATTAATTAAAATATGGAGAAATAAATGCTAGGATGTTTTCAGCTGTCCACAGTAGACTTATTGGATAAAGAGGAAGGATGATAAAGTACACATGATTCCTCAGTGAATTTTTCAATATTGGAGCAGACACACTGGAAATATTAATTACAGCTTTGTCAATGAGACAACTGCACAAATTGATGAACTGGGCACCAGGCAAGAACTTTTTTTAAAAAAAAAATTCCCAGGCCTTCTAACTTATGTTGTAACTTCATATTGCTTTAGCCCTGTGACATTTAAATTTCTCTGCGTTTTAGTTTTAATTCATTAAGGCTGCCCTCCTGTGTACATTTATCCGGGAATAAGCTACACTGAACACAGTGTGATTTACTTCTGAATAAATATGCATAGGATTGTGTTGTTAGTGCTGCAAAATCTCTCTCCCCCCCTTACTCTGTTTCAAAGTCTTTTTTTTATAATGATGCTGTATATTCAGTGACCTTGTCTCACCTGCATTTTATTAACTTATTGTAAGTTTTTTAAAAAAAATCCCTGTAAGCTATTCAAATTCTGTTTTTGGCATGGCCTCTAAATTGTATATATGTATGTATGAAAATAGGAATGCGGGTGGTGCTGTGGGTTAAACCACAGAGCCTAGGGCTTGCTGATCAGAAGGTTGGCAGTTTGAATCCCTGCAACGGGGTGAGCTCCTTTTGCTCCTGCCCACCTAGCAGTTCGAAAGCATGTCAAAGTGCAAGTAGATAAATAGGTACCGCTCCAGTGGGAAGGTAAACGGCATTTCCGTGTGCTGCTCTGGTTCGCCAGAAGTGGCTTTGTCATGCTGGCCACATGATCCGGAAGCTGTATGATGGCTCCCTCGGCCAGTAATGCGAGATGAGCGCCGCAACCCCAGAGTCAGACATGACTGGACCTAATGGTCAGGGGTCCCTTTACCTTTATGTATGAAAATAAATTGTGTCATTTATATGACACAGGCTCATTCTCAGCCTAATTTTGGTGCCCTTACAGGACTGGTCGCCCAGTAAGATGTATGCTGGATCGAGATGAAGATATGCTGATTTCTGGTGGAAGACATCCCTTTTTGGGGCAGTATAAGGTAAATTGAAATGTTGGTTGTTGTTGTTGTTGTTGTTGTTGTTTTAATAGAAGTATGCCATCTTGGGAAGGTCACATAAAAAAATGTAAGGGGATCTTTAGGTACAATGCATTGTTCATTCCTACACAACAGGGATGGCCAACCTTTTTTCAGTTGATGGCCAGTCACCCATCGCCAACCCTGTGGGGGCTGCATGTCAAAGATGGGTTTGGCCAAAGTGGTTGATTTGGAGTCTAGAGCATTTGGAGATACATGGACCACCAGTATTAGCAGTACAGTCGTACCTTGGATCTCAAACGTCTTGGCTCCCGAACAAATCAGCTCCCGAACGATCGAAACCTGGAAGTGAGTTTTCCGGTTTTCGAATGTTCTTTTGGAATCTGAACTTCCGATGGGGCTTCTGCGGCTTCCAATTGGCTGCAGGACCTTCCTGCAGCCAATCAGAAGCCGCGGTTTGGTTTCTGAACGTTTTGGTAGTTGAACGGACTTCCGGAACAGATTTCATTTGACTTCCAAGGTACGACTGTATGTGGAATGCTGCAGATAGGGAGAAGACCACCACTATACAGGACCACTGGAATCTACCAATAGCTATCTTTTAGACTTTGGGTTTATGGAGCATGAGGTATAAGACTGTAGCTCAGTGGCAGAGCACATGTTTTGCATGCATCAAAAAAATCCCGCGTCAGTAAATCCTGAAGAGCCACTGCCATTCAGTGTAGACAGTAGTGAGCTAGATGGACCAAAAGGTCTGACAGCTTCCTAGATTCGTTTCTTCCTAAAACATCTGTAATTGTAACAGTTGAATTCTGTATTCCTCCATCCTTTGTTTCTTCCAGGTTGGCTTTAAGAAGAATGGAAGGATTACTAGTCTAGACGTGTCATATTACAGCAATGGAGGGAATTCTGTTGATCTTTCTCATGGCGTGAGTCAAGGATACATTCTGCTCTGTTTCATTTCTGACTCTGAGAGGGAGAAAAAGCAGTTTGGGGTGACTGGTTGAGAAGCATACCCAAGCTTCTGTATGTACACACACACACACACACACACACACACACCCTGCACCTACCTCCTTCAGTCTAAATGGTCCCATCCTGAAATTGTGTTTCATTAAACAAAGATCATTTGTCCCCAAGCCTTCTCTAGTGGGGACAGTTTTAATGTTTGGTGCAACATCTTGACTACTACTTAACTTGCAATTTCAGTTAGGGATTTAAATAGAAAGATGACAGTATTGTTGTAAAAATTCAGTGCTGCCAATATTTATTTATTTATTTATTTGTTTATTTAATTGTGTCTATACCCCATCTTTGCCTCCAAGGGGCTGATAGGCTTACCTATTCTTTAATTAGTTGCCACAACCACCCTGTGTGATAGGCTAGGCTGAGAGGCAGTGACTGACTCAAGGTCACCCAGTGAGCTTCATGGCCAAGTGGAGATTTGAAATCTCATCTCCCAAGTTCTAGTCTAATCACTGCACCACGTAATATATGAGGATGAGCATACATTTGCTGCATTTGGTGTGTGGGTGAAAAAAACCAAACCATGTAAATGATTACTTGTTAGTTAGTGCAACTTATGATTGTAGAGTCAGAAGAACAAAAGCATGACTCGTAAATTAAGTCATTTTTCAAAGTTCATAAGTCTATTTTTGACCTGCTTTTTATTATTGGTCACCAGGTTATGGACAGAGCATTGTTTCACATGGACAACTCATACAACATTCCAAACATCAGAGGCATAGGCAAAGTCTGCAGAACCAACTTGTCCTCCAACACAGCATTCCGTGGGTTTGGGGGTCCCCAGGGAATGATGGTTACCGAGTGCTGGATGAGTGACATTGCCATGAAGTGTGGGCTGCCAGCAGAAGAGGTATGCGCAGGGCTGGATTTAGGTTTGATGAGGCCCTAAGCTACTGAAGGTAATGGGCCCTTTATATGTCCAGCTGTCCTTTGTCAACAACAAATTGTTGCTGGTTTTTTGTGTTGAATATATACTATATGGTAATTTATGGACCTAATACATAGGTATCTAAAGCCATTTGCACTTTTTGCCATGTAACTAGTCCATGCAGAATATAGGCACTTCATATATAGGTAAAGGTAAAGGGACCCCTGACCATTAGGTCCAGTCGTGTCTGACTCTGGGGTTGCGGCGCTCATCTTACGTTACTGGCCGAGTGAGCCGGCGTACAGCTTCCGGGTCATGTGGCCAGCATGACAAAGCTGCTTCTGGCGAACCAGAGCAGCGCACAGAAACGCCGTTTACCTTCCCGCCAGAGCGGTACCTATTTACCTATTTATAGATACTTGCACTTTTGACGTGCTTTCGAACTGCTAGGTGGGCAGGAGCTGGGACCGAGCAACGGGAGCTCACCCCATCGCGGGGATTCAAACTGCCGACCTTCTAATTAGCAAGCCCTAGGCTCTGTGGTTTAACCCACAGCACCACCCGCGTCCCATACTCCATATATAGAAATGAGCAAACTAGTGATATTTTAGGGAGCAGACTAGCAGACAGGGCCCATTACTTAGCATAGGAGCCTTCACAACACAAAACACTGTTGCTATATGTAGGTTTTATTTTATTTGTTTTTTATCATATATTTTGGAAATGTAAATCCAGGGTTTTTTCCCTTTAATTTTTTGGGGGGCCTCCAAGAGAGTGGGACCCTAAGCTATAGCTTGTTTAGCTTATACGTAAATCTGACGCTGGGTATGTGCTCTTAGAGGAAAAGGCTGGACATTTCCATAAACCCTGCATGCTTCAGCAAAGGATGTTAAAGAATTGAGATTTCACCAGTCCGGTACCCGTGAGTTCTTTTTGCAGCTTTACATTGGGTAACGTAATCTCAGCGTTGACATGGATTGTTAGAGTCCTTTATGGGTTGGATATCAAAATGATATTACATATCAGAGGTGTTGTGTGCCATTCCTTTATACTCCAGTGGGAAGTGGTCCTTGGCCTCCTTCAGCACAACACTTCACCCAGCCGGAAGAGTGAAAAAGAGAAAGAAAGAGAGAAAGAGAATGAATGGGTGAAGCAGAGAGAGGGTGGGTGTCTGTGTGCTTCTGTTTTTTTAGGAATGGATGCATGTGTATGTATGTTTGTGTGGATGGATGTGTGTGTTTGTGAGATGGATGAAGTGTGTGTGTGTCTGTCCACTTTTTGGTTTGGCTGTACTGACCACCATTGCTGTGTAGCCCCCTTCTCTGAAGGGAATGCAACCCTTGACCCTGAAATGGCTGCCCACTACAGAATTTTGGGGGAGCTGATCTCCATGTTTAGGAAAGCGTGTTTATGATCAAGATGCCCAGCATTCCACATTCTGTTAAAGTCATTCTTCCAAAAGACTCATTGATGACCATGGCCATGTGGGTTTTGCTTTGGAAAGGTTCGAAAACTCAATCTCTATAATGAAGGAGACCTGACTCACTTCAATCAGAAGCTAGAAGGATTCACCTTGCGAAGATGTTGGGATGAGTGCCTTGCAAATTCAGACTATCACTCCAGAAGGAAACTCATTGATGAGTTTAACCGGTAGGTATCTTGCTTTTCAGAGTGATATCAGGTATACTAAAATATTCTATAAAGGCCTAATTAGTAAGCCTGGAATTAAAGTCTGAATCAGATTTCTCCCCCATCCATACAAACCATCTCTGCAGAAGTTGTAATAATTTGGGGAAAACGTTAACCCACTGTGTTTTAAAAGAGAAGCTCAAAATCAATGAAAAGTGCAATGTTGCATTTGTTGATTTCAGTTCCCTCCCTGGACCCATTCCTATGAAGTTTTGTTCTAATGCAAAATTGTGCAGGAAAAGAGAGCGTGCCAGAGAAAGCAGTTTAGGAATGGGTGCATGCTTCAAGGGAACCAGAACCTGACATTGTTCTGTTTCCCCAGGAAGAATCGCTGGAAGAAGAGAGGCATGGCCATTATTCCAACCAAGTTTGGGATCAGCTTCACAGTTCCCTTTCTGAATCAGGTTGGCAAGCACCATTAACTGTTACAGCTGGGCAGCAAGGTTCTGCTTCTGTCCATCTTCAAGATTCTCTAGTAATGGGAATGTTTGTAGCGATACATCCACGGCACATTTTAGTTCCAGTGTGGTGTTAGATCATGACACTGTCCCAGCCATCCACCAGTCTGCCTTCATTCTTGTGCATCCTTTGTGACTCTTGTTTTGCTAATGTTGTTGGGGGGGGGATGTCAGCCCCCACCCTAGTCAGTGAATGCATGGGCTGAAGAGGAATCAGGAAATGAAGTAGTGCTTTCTTAAGTATTAAATCAATCAAAAGTTAATTCTTAGGCTTATTGGATCATTTCTATCTTCTCTCTCTCTCTCTCTCTCTCTCTCTCTCTCACACACACACACACGCTTCTATCCAAAGTAGCATTCAATCTCTTGCACAGTGGAACTCCCCCCCCCCCCAAAAAAAATCTGCTCTGGGGTTTCTTGCAAACCTCCAGAGCAGAATTGAGGAGGGCACAGGGCAAGCACAGAGGGAGGAGAAGAAGGAGCAGTACAGTAGCATAAATGTAAATCCTTGCGATAATGGAACAAAGGCCTTGGATACTGCCTGAAGCGAGGAATGTTGATTTGTATGTAGACGGTGCCTGTGAAGTGTGCGCCAGAGAGCTCGTGTGTCAAAACAGTCTTTGACAGCCTCTCTCTCGGATCTATGTTGTAGGCTGGTGCCCTGGTACATGTGTACACAGATGGGTCAGTGCTGCTCACACATGGTGGGACTGAAATGGGCCAGGGCCTCCATACCAAGATGATCCAGGTAAACTATGAATGCATTAATTGTCTGGTGCTGTTTTGATTAACATTATCCATTAAGCAGCCTTGTTTAGGGAAGTTTTTAATGTTTAATGTTTTATTCTATTTTTAATCTATTGGGAGCCACCCAGAGTGGCTGGGGAAACCCAGCCGGATGGGCAGGGTATAAATATATTATTATTATTATTATTATTATTATTATTATTATTATTATTATTATTATTATCATCATCATCTATTAAATGCATTAAAAACTTACTGCAGCATTCATTTTCAGAATGTTGTCTTACAGATGTTGCAATTCCCCCCCCCCACATCCATTCTAGTTTAAATGTGGATATGTAGGGTGGAATCCAAAGAATGGGCTCCTTTGGGAGGAATTTAATAATAAATAAACTTTTACTCAGGGCAGTCATGGCCATTAATGTCTACCCTGAGTAAGAGTTGATTAACTACAACCCATACTTTCTCACAATGTATGGAGGTTGTGTAGCAGGATTACAAAGCAGCATTCTTCAGAAGCGTAGCATCTTTCCTGTGTGTATTGATTTTACTTACAAATATAAATTAAGATGGATCAGAAAAATACCCCACAGTTGCTTAACAGGACAGAATACTGGACTATTCAAAAGTCTTTGGAGCTTTGTGGACTTTGAATAAGAAGAATTGTTTCAAGTCCTACGAATTTCATTGGTGGTGATGACAACTGCGGTGAAGTTCACGTTTGGGCATTGTCTCTCTACAGGTTGCCAGCAGGACTCTTGGAATTCCCACCTCCAAGATCTACATCAGTGAGACAAGCACCAACACAGTGCCAAATACATCTCCAACAGCTGCTTCTGTTAGTGCTGATATCAATGGGATGGCCGTCTTGGTAAGGGGTAGAACTCAACACACTGCTCTACAAGGGATGCTACCGATTCTGTCTGCAGTGCACTGCATTTGCACCCCAGAGAGAATCTGTCTCGTTGCCTCTATGAAGATATGCCTTGTGGGAGGCTTCTAGCAGACTTTGCTTTAGGAGGAAAGCACACTATCAGCATGTGTGCTGCTTAAAAGTGCCCAGTGTGGTGACTTTAACAGTAAAGGAGCCAGCTATGCGTATTCTCTGGTGATGTGGCGAATGTTAGGTTATTTCCAAATTGAACAATGGTATTAACTTTCATCTAGATTGATGAAAATGAGAATACCTGGTGGCAATTTGCTGTAATATCAAAAGATGCATTCTAATTGCTTTGAATTATCTTTCTTTCTTTCTTTCTTTTAGAATGCTTGCCAGACCATCCTGAAGCGATTGGAGCCAATCAAACTTGCTAAGCCAAAAGGTTCCTGGGAAGACTGGGTATGTTTGCGTCTGCTGCAGTTTGGAAGCATGGTGTGGATTTGCTATCATTAGGAAAATCTCAATTATCTACCGGTATTAATTCATTGTGGCGTGACAGGGGCTAAAGGAGCTAGTAGGGAACTGGCTGATATTCTTGCAACTCTTCTGGCAGTTCTATAAGCCCCAAACAAGTACCAAGTTTTGTGACTTCAACAAGAGAAATTTGGGGTTCTATATACCCAAGGTGCGGATGCAATTGATACACCTCTGAATTGTGATGGTTTGTGAATCTTAAGCAGCTTCCTCTCCTTGCTCCTTCCTTTAGCTTGGTCCCTGTCCCACTTTATCTCACCATCTTGTGCCATCACCATCCTACACTGGCTTTCTGTGGTGTGGCTTCAAAGGGCTGTTGCTGGTGAATGAGTCTGTTCTGCAGCAACCTCTGCTATAGGATGGGGTGTTTTCTTTACACACACACACTCACAACAGAAAACAGTGCGTCCATATGAGTTGGTGAACATAATTTTGTCGTGATCAGTTCTTGTGATCTATTTTATTGGGGGCTTTAGTTTTTCTGTTATGAATTGTATTTAGTGTTTTGTGGTGCATGTAAATCCCTCCATGAACTTGAGTGGCATTCCTGATGTTGATTTATATGACGATGATAATGTTAACAACAGATGATGGTGGTGGTGGACTAGGCTTTTGAAAGTTGCCCTTAGATTTTTTTTCCCTTCATGATTTGCAATGAAGATATTTCCCAAGAGTGGAGTCTGTTTAACAGCTCCATTTGTGCACTGTTTCACAAAGTTGGGCCTGATGTGTCTAGAGGTGTCAAATGTAAGGTTTGTTGATAATGGTGCTCCCCTTTTTGCACATGGATAGAGTGCACTCATTTGTATTTTATTACAAATTTGTATTGCTAGCTTTTCCAGAATGCATTGTAGCTATTTTGGTTTTCTGTGTTTTCATTAGGTGTCAGCAGCCTACTGTGATTGTGTGAGTCTGTCAGCTACAGGATTTTACAGGTGAGTCGGCACAGGACCCAAGTGGGATTCCAAATAAATGGTTCTAAATGTTATTGAGTGTTCTTTATCTCTACTGGTCTGATAAGTGTGCTTATAAGAAGAAGATATGATCTAGTAATTTCTTCCATGAAGGCTGTATTCTATAAACTTTATGTGCCTGCTAACTTTTCCTTGGCACTAAAGCCATCTGCAGTCTCTACTTGACCCGTGGCATACATACCGTGTTTCTCCTAAAATAAGACACCGTCTTATATATTTTTTTCGCTCAACAAAACACAGTATGGCTTATTTTCAGGGGATGTCTTATTTTAACCGTGTCGCATCGGTACGCTGCATAGCCACGCCTCTCCAGGCTGTTTTAATGCGAGGTACCACGTCACTATGGCTTATTTTCGGGGTATGGCTTATTTTTGGGGAACGGCTTATATTTCGCAAATGCATAGAAATCCTGCTATGGCTTATTTTATGGCTATGTCTTATTTTAGGAGAAACAGGGTATGTAAAAGCAGTTCCCATTCATTCAAATCAGACCTTAAAGTGTTAAGGCTCCAAAGTAGAATCAACCCTTTAATATTCCCATTCTGTAAATACAGAATTCAGAACTATGCATCTCTTACAAGCTTCAGAAGACCTTAGATAAGGTGTGGGGAAAGTGACATCCTCCAGACATCCAGACTCCAATTCCCATCAGCCCCAGACAACATGGGCAAGGGTTGGGGTGATGGGAGTTGGAGTCAACAACATCTGCACAGGAACAACATTGGCTACCCCTTGCCTTGGATCTCTTAACTATCTACCAACTTAGATTTCAGTTTACTTTATTTAAAGTGCCGTTTTGGTGTAGAAACTCAGACTCCACAAGAGTTTTCAAGCTCACTTGCTGATTTTTTATGTGCAACATCATTTGCAATGCCCTACTTTCTGCGGTAGTTTTTGGGAATCAAACAGGCAACCAATTTAAGCTTATAGAGCTGAGTGAAAATGATCTCCTCAAATTATCCACACTATTTGTGGGTGGTTAAAACCGGAGGAGGGCATTTTACTGAAGACTGAACTTCTCTAACAGTTTTAGGTGGAGCTGGAAAAAGAGGGGAAACATTTAAAATTTGCAATAAATTAATTTTTGAAATGCTTTGTATTGCTTAATATTGAAAGGAAACTCGATTATTAGTTCATGCTTGTGAATAAAGGAAGTGAAGGACTAAGATGGGATGACTGGAAGGAGTAGAGATCACGTCCATTGCTTTCTTCAACATTGTTAAACAGTATTAAAATTGGATCTGCCACTGCATCCAGAACAGGAGCGGCCACCAAAGGGATGTGGCCTGGGGAGAGGCCCAGGGGCCAGACAGAGAAAGCTGGAGGGCTGCATTTGGCCCCCTGAGGTTCCCCATCCATGGCTTATCATCATTATTGTTCCATAATAATGTAGTAGGCCCAATGTTGTAACATGAGTGAAGAGGAGGAAGCCTAGTTCTAGAGGTATATGGACAAGAGGTTGGAGAGCAACTAAAAATCTGTTATGGTTGAAAGAGAAAAAGGGAGAGGTGGGGATCTGGCCTGGCATACTTCACAGAGCAATCAAAGGCATGCAGATCTCCAAACTTTGGCTAATCATGATTACTAGCCTGATCCTCAAAACTCCCTGAATTCTTGTTGATTCCAGTAACTTGCATTTTTGCCCATCAGGAAGTGATTCAGTGGGGTAAGAAAAAGTGATGAGTAAAATTCCTGCAGATTTCATTTTTTCCCTTCTTTCTTGCCACCCTTAAGAATTCCAGACCTTGGGTATGACTATGAGAAAAATGAAGGGAAGCCCTTCTGCTACTTCTCTTATGGTGTGGCTTGTTCTGAGGTTGAGATTGACTGTCTGACAGGTGACCATAAGGTAAGTAGGCTATGCAGGTTTGTCAAAAATATTTCTTTGTCCTGGAAAGTACCTAATAACCTGAGTATATTTGATAAGGAAGTTTATTTCCAGCTCTGGTATTCGTTGAGTGAAAGACCTGACTGTGTATATCAGGGATGGGCAACCTGTGGCCAACCAGAGGCAGTTGAACTCCAACTCCCATCAGCCCCAGCCAGCATGGCCAGGGATGATGGGAGGTGTAGTCTGAACTTCTGGAGGAAATGCAGATCACTACACTATAGGGCAATTATATACTTCACAGTGATTATGTTCTGCAAAAGGTTTCCACACAAGCCACTAGCTATGAAGATTTATACCCGTTTCAAAGGCTCCAGGCATCTGATTTCCAACCAAGAGAGCCAACACATTTTTGCTAAAGTGCTCAAAGCACTTCATGTCTATTTCTCCATGATCTTTGCAATAATCCTGTAACTTGGGCCACCTCTCTTAGCTCAGGCTAGGCTACCAGTAATAAATAGTGGCTTCTCCCAGACAATATGGCACATTCATGTCTGAGTTGAGAGTTCATCTGCTCTAAGTCAGAGCTCAGACTCAGGGCTGACCCTGACCGTTAGGTCCAGTCATGAATGACTCTGGGGTTGCAGTGCTCATCTTGCTTTACTGGCCGAGGGAGCTGGCGTACAGCTTCCAGGTCATATAGATAGCATGACTAAGCCGCTTCTGGCAAACCAGAGCAGAGAACGGAAACGCCGTTTACCTTCCTGCCGGAGTGGTACCTATTTATCTACTTGCACTGAGTGCTTTCGAACTGCTAGGTTGGCAGGAGCAGGGACCGAGCAACAGGAGCTCACCCTGTCATGGGAATTTGAACTGCTGAGCTTCCGATCAGCAAGCCCTAGTCTCTGTGGTTTAACCCACAGCGCCACCCGCGTCTCAGACTCAGAGCTACTATGTGACGATTCAGGTTCAAGCAAGATTTGGGGAACGTGCACAGCTCAGTGGTAGAGCACCTGCTCTGCATGGAGCAGGTACCGTACTTTTCCAGGTAGAGCTGGCGAAAAACTCCTGCCTGAAAAGCTGGAGAACAGATTAAACAGTACTGAACTAGATGGGCCAGTGGCCTGACTCTAAGATAGCCTCTTTTAACTGATTGCATAAAGTGAGTCCTGTACTTACTCAGCCTTTGCTTTTGCCAATATTTAGAATGTCCGCACAGACATCGTGATGGATGTTGGCACCAGCTTGAACCCAGCTATAGATATAGGGCAGGTAAGCAATACAACACGATCCTGTTCTGTGCCGCTGAAGCGGGTCTGCATGCTAGCTAGATTATTAAATCGGTCAATGAGCAGCAACAGGCCTGATAAACAGCAGCATGAACTGTTGTGGCAGGAGAGGTGGTTAGTTGCTAATTTATTATTAGCTTGTGTTTGCTCATCAAGATTTCGCCAAATGATTCATTTCTGCACAATGGCTGGAAAACAGGGGGGGGGATTAGATCTAGTGTTCACTGCACTGTTCCCAAGTTTTTGTTTTGCATTCTCCAAGTCAGTTACTCTAGAGTAATTCTATTTACTTCAATTGCCCTTGTGGCGTTGGCCATTCCTTCTGAATAGGATTGTGCAGGTGGAGACAAAAGGGTTAACAAGATGTCCAATAGGAAGTCAGAGGCGGAGCTTATTGGCTTTTAAGACTCAGCCCAAGGGGGGGGGAGTTAGTTCAGTAAGGGTTGGTGTGTGGAACTTTGTGGTGGGGAGGTAGAGGAGTTAAGAGTGAGCTAAAGGCAGAAACGAGACTGAGAGGATAAAGTGTAACAGTGTATTTGATATCGAAAGCTTGTTGGTGTGTGAAAATAAACTCTAGATATTCTTTGTTTAACTTAAATCCTGACTGAGACTCAGTGTTTACCAGGGGGATCCTGGTTGGTGGCAGCGGATTAGTGGTGGCACAGGGTCAATAGTCTGTGGAACGACCAGGGGCTCTGTGTGATCGCCACAGCCCTATTGCAGCAAATTGTCAAAGGAGTCTTGTTTTGGAGAGACTAAACCTCATATTTTCAGGTTTATTTTTCATTTTAACCTGCAGACCACCTGAACCCTTAAAACTAGATATACTAGCCTAAACCTGAGGCTTCCTGTACCAGCAACTAAGTACAGAAATTGGGCTGGTACAGATAAATTTGTTTATGAATCATCACTCATGATGACCATATGCCATAAGGTCATTCTGCTATTATCCCATAAATATTTGGACTACCAATATTTATTACTAATACCAGCATTGGCAGCACTCCTGCCACTCCTGCATAATGTTCATTTGGCATCAAACATGTCCTAGCCAATGAGAAAAATTAACTGAAAAGTTCCACATGGCTATGGGATGGAAACTGCCTTGGTCATTTTGGAAGACTCCTACTTCTCAACTCAGTTCTGATTGGGGAAGCCCAGGAGACACCAGTGGCCTTGGGTGGCATTCAAATAAGTTTTATTCAGAGTAGACTAGTTGAAATTAATGAGCATGACTGAGTTAGGTCCATTTATTTCAGTGGGTCTGCTCTAAGTAAAATTTAGTTGAATACCACCCCAGGAGTGCTCTCTATCAGCTTTTGTTGGAGAGGGATGGTCTTGCTGTGGTGATTTAGTCATGTCCAAACAAGACGACTGTAATATGCTCTGTTTCAGGCTGACCTTTTATTTTGTGTGCAAATTGATTTTTGTGTGTTTACATTTACAGATAGAAGGAGCCTTTGTCCAAGGAGTTGGGCTTTTTACCCTAGAGGAGCTGCGTTATTCCCCAGAAGGCAACCTGTACACCCGCGGGCCTGGAATGTACAAAATCCCTGCATTTGGTGACATCCCGACAGAGTTTCACGTGTCTCTTCTCCGGGACTGTCCAAACAGCAAAGCCATCTATTCATCCAAGGTACAGTATCATCTGGAGCTGCAACTTTCCCCATAGACATTGCACATTTTGACACAAAATAAACATCAGTGATGGAATGAGGAATGCTATTTTGTCTTATATTTCTTAGAGCAGGGGCTCCCAAACTCTGATCCATGAGATTCATTCAACTGGTCCATGGCATATCTGGGTTGGGCAAAACTATGTTCTGGGATACAACCCATGTACTAAAGAGACCAATGGACTATAATAATGTGGCTTGATCTTTACACAATACCGCCTTCTTCTGGACCTACATGCAGAAGGTCCCAGGTTCAATCCCTGGCATCTCCATATAAGGCTGGGAGGGAACACTTCCTGAAACCCTGGAGAGCCACTGGCAGTCAGTGTAGGCCATGGACCAATGGTGTGAGATGGTCTAAGGCAGCTTACTATGTTCCCAGTACTGTGGTACCTCGGGTTACAAACACTTCGGATTACAGACTCCACTAACCCAGAAGTAGTACCTCGGGTTAAGAACTTTACCTCAGGATGAGAACAGAAATCGCGCACAGGCGGCGCAGCAGGCCCCATTAGCTAAAGTGGTACCTCAGGTTAAGAACAGTTTCAGGTTAAGAACGGACCTCCAGAATGAATTAAGTTCTTAACCAGAGGTACCATTGTACTGGCCATGGGTACTGCATACTGTGAGCTGTGAATTAGTAGTGGCTGGAGCAATGCTTGATGCTCTTCAATCTCTTTAGGCTGTCGGTGAACCTCCCTTGTTCCTGTCAGCCTCTGTGTTTTATGCCATCAAAGATGCCATCGTCTCTGCCAGGGAAGAATCGGGACTGAAGGAGCCATTCCGACTAGACAGCCCAGCTACCCCAGAGAGAATACGCAATGGTTGTGTGGATAACTTCACCAAACTGGTAGGTTAACTGGCCTCTTTTCCCACGCTTTAATCTTCTGTAATGCAATTCAGTAATCATTCCTTGGTTGTCCGCAGCTTTCATTTCAGTAGGTTCCCATAACACTAATTAATGAATACTTCACATTTGTATGGCATCTTCAAGTGTGCCATACAAATGCGTTGCTCATCATCATCATCATCAATAATAATTTTTTATTTATACCCTGCCCATCTGGCTGGGTTTCCCCAGCCATTCTGGATGGCTTCCAACAAAATATTAAAAATACGATAAAACATCAAACAGGACTGCCTTCGGGTGTCTTCTAAAAGTCAGAAATAATAATATTTTTTGTATTCCTTACAACAACCCTGTGAGGTAAGCCGATATTATTATTAGGAACAGGGGACAAATTTGATTCAGTTGGCATTTAAAGGCAAACTTACCTAATTCACACTTTTTGAAGCAATGGGTGAACAGAAATGTAGCCATCCATTGAATGCCTCCCAACTCGCACTTTGCTACATTTTGCAAAGAAGCCAAACAATGTGTACAAAAATTCACATGGGACTGAAACCAGAGCCTTTGCCCACATCCTTATCATGTAGTCAGTGCTATTTTTCTAGAAGAAGAGATGCTGGAACTCACCATGAACGCCTCCCTTGTCTCTTAGAATGGCAATGGCACACACCTGAGAGGTGCTGGAACTGAGTTCCAGTGAATTCTGGCTGAAAAAGAGCTTTGCATGTAATAAATGCCAGTCAGCCAAATTCAGTGCTCAGCTTGGCAATTTTGTTCTACCCCTGATTGACACAATGTGGTTGTCCTCCAGCTGTTGTTGGATACCCAACTCTCATCAGTCCCAGGGATTATGGGAGTTGTAGTCCATCAGCCCCTGGTGTAGAAGATAAGTAAATCTGAAGATAGTTACATTCTGTAGTTGCCCAGCAAAGGCCATGCCAACTTTGGGACATGGTCTAGAAATTTCAGATGAAGGCAACTGTTTATAATCCTTCTCTTTCAATTGCTTCAATCTTATTTTTTTCTCCAGTGTCCATCTGCTGAGCCGGGCACCTTTAAGCCCTGGTCTGTGAGAGTATGAATGAAGTAACCTCTAGGAACCATCTCCACTCATCAAGCTGGTTTCACCTCAGGGGACCAAAAGGAAGCAATGACTCACTGCTGAAAACAGATCTGTATTCCTGCCCCTGCCCCTGCCCTGCAGATTCATGAAGCTTTATAATTTAATAGCTGAATCGTCCATTGCCTAAGGAAAGGGTTCCTGCTGGTGAAATACAGCTGGTATGAAATGTAACAAAGAGGGGAAAAATGTATGGTTTTGCTCTCTGTGAAATCTGAAATCCTTACATAGTTCATTTAAGCTCATGGCAAAGATAAGAGAAACCCGTTTGCTAATATGTTCACTTTTAAAGTGTAATCATGACATTCAATGAAATGCTAATTTGAATAGATTATGATGCAGCCAGTCCCTCCCTTTCACTTTTCCACCCTTCATCTTTTGGATGCATGATTGCAAGCAACAATGAGGGCAGGACCCCATTGCATCCTCTCTCTGAATCATAAGGATGTGGGAAGTTCATTAACATCTAGCTAATGAGATCCCAGCCTCCACTCCCACCTTCTGCTTTGCTTTTGTATGCTGAGGATATGAGATAACACTGGAAGGAAATGCACAAGGGTCAGCTGATGTCATGATCCTCAGTATAGTTACTGAGTAGTTAGATATGTTTATTTCAGTACCATTTACTCCAAGTGTGCTTGAAGCTGATGTTTAAGAGAGTTAGGGGGAAATAGCTATTACCCAGGTGCTTATGAATTATGGAGAGCCAGTTTGCATCCCATAGTTAAGAGGGCCAGGTCAAAAAGTGGCTAGGATTCCTGTATCTTTTATTGGCTGTGCAGAACAGATGACAAGCTATGTCTGCTGAAATTCTCTCTTCTACGCAATAATTAGAAGAGCAGCAGTCTTGCCCTGTTTGTGCATCCGGCCACCTCACTTATGGTGCATTCCCCTCATTTGGTTTTGTTCAAAGTAGACCAGGGTAAATCTGCTAGGTTGCAAAAAATATGAATGTGTTGAGGCTCCCAAGGGACTGCTTTCACACATTACTTGGCCATACAGAGGGGTTATGAAAAACACTCCATTAAAAAGATATTTAGTTAGGCTTTCCTTTATATTCTCCCTAAGCTATGATGCTTTGTGCAGGAGGCACTAAATCCTATTTGCTAGCCATTTGCAAATCTCCTAGAGTTAGTTTTATATCATTCTGCAAACTTGTCGTCAAAGTTTCAGGTGAACCCCTCTGAGTGAACCGAAGCAAATTGTACAGTTATACCTGAAATTTCATGCGGATTGGTGTGATCAGTTGACAAAAGAATGGTCCTCGAACGATGGCACAATGCAGAGGGTCTTGGCCAGTTGGCCAGGTTTGCTCCGAGATTAACCTGTGTTTCCCAAAGGTGTATTGGTTCATAATAGAGCTGTTTGAATGAAAAGTCTGCACTCCATTTTCCCAGGCCGCACAATGTTGTATTTCCTATGCTAAACACCTCCTTTTCATATCAAAACAAAACAAAACAACCTTATGGGAACTAGCTCTGAGAGAGAATTAAACATGAACTTATCCCCGAAATGTTCAGGAATCAGTGCACTGCATCGTTCAAGGAAAAGGATTTGCATCATGTCTTTGGGACAGAATTGTCTTGTTGACATCGGATGTGCATACTCAACATTCACAGATGCTTCATTTTCTTGATTGCCGCTAGTAAATGGCGTTCTCACAATGTAAGGAAATAGCCTGCCAGAAGCAAATATGTGCCTGAGCCGATGACAATTGAAACACTTGCTGCTTTTCTAAGGGTTTGCTTAGTATGCTAATATGCCCATCTTGACTAGGGGCATTAAATGCTCTTCTGGAACTGTTTAATAATAATGAGCTGACACTATTGCCATTTACCAAAATGACTCCTAGCTGTTGATAGAGAACAATTCCTGTTCCTGTTGGAACAAACAGATCAATCATGTCTCCCGTGCTGGTGTTAACTCTCCTGACTTTTGTGGTTTGTGTAATACTTGTGGCGCAGGGAGTGGGCATATTCAGAGTCCATCCCTAGTGCAATAATTCTGCACTGCATCTTAAAGCGTGACATTCTCTCATGCAAGGAGATCCATCCTTGACATTTGCTCTCATAAACCAACCTGTGGCTCTTCTACAGGTTTCAGACCCGTAAAAGGTCTTTTTTAACAGTACATTTTGTAGGACAAAGGCTGAGGTTTCTCTCCCTAGTCCACATAATATCTTGCTAAGCATAGAAGCAAACTGAAAGCCTGTAGTACGATATTCTGGAAAATATGAAGAAATAGCAATAGTAACACTGACCTACAATTGTCAGTCCATGGTAATAACAACAAGTTACCAGGAAGCACGTAGTTTTGCTGAAACTGAGGACTTTATAGAATCTTTTAAACAAACTCTCTCATGAATTAGTGTCTTTGTGATCTGAATGTATAATGTATAAGAAACTCTGCTTGAAATGAACTATTTTGGGGGGGAATAAATGTGATTTGAAGAGCACTTTGCAACATTACTCACTGTCATTATTATGGGGGCTCTACACTGTGGATGGCCGTGCCGCAAAATGTTGATATGGAGGGCAGAAGATTTTTTTGCCCTTTGCGTTGGCATTCCCTATCCCAAATGCAGTGGTTTATAACACCATCCAATTTATAACATGAGAAGAATGTCAAGCATGTACACATATGGGAGAAAACAAAAGGGCGCACATATCGAAATGAGGTAGACAGGAGGCCAAATCTGCTCCTGACTACCTCAGAATCAACCCTTGTTCCTTCCTGCATCACTCCATTGTGGGTCCTGGTCACTTAAGTCCCTGGTCTTAAATGACTTTACTAGGAACTGCAGGGGACATGCAGTGCTGTTGTGCTCGTGTCCTGGTTTCAGGCTTCCCACAGGCATCTGGCTGGCCACTGTGAGAACAGGATGCAGGACTAGATGGCCTGATCCAGCAGGGCTGTCTTACGTGCCCCCCCCCCCACATGCTGTTAGACAAGCTCCCACCAGCCCCATCCAGCATGGCCAGTGGTCGGGGGTGATGGGAGTTGTTAACCAGCAACCTTTTAAGGGCTGCAGATTCCTTTCTCGTGTTCTAGGGCATGTAATAGCAGTTCAATTGCTATGGAAGCAATTACCCTAGAGCAGGGTGGACTCTTCCCTACTAGAGATCTTGAAGCAGAGGCTGCACAGCCAGTTGTTTGGGGGTGTGTTTCATCTCTGGCTTTCCTGCATCCAGCAGAGAGTTGGCCTATATGGTTTACCGGACATTTCAACTTGATGGTTCTATGCCAGAATCTTGGAGCAAAATATTACGTGCCACATGTGCACAAAAACTAGTGTTAATAGTGCTTTAAACTCCCATAGCGTTTCTCTGTTGAGAGCCGCCCAGAGCAGCTGGGGAAACCCAGCCAGATGGGTGGGGTATAAATAATAATAATAATAACAACAATAATAATAATAATAATAATAATAATAATAATAATATCATCACCATCGAAGTATTCCATAAACAACCACGAACTTACTGCCCTTTAAGTGCTGATTAAAAAAGGATTATGGAAGGAGGGGTTCTCAAAAGATTGAATGGTATACCAGATACAGTAAGGAAGGGTGGATTAGGTTTTCTTATGGCCACAAACCAAGAAAAAATTATATATTGTGGGAAAATAACACAATCAGAACACAGCCTGTGAAGAAAACATAAGATTCACAGGAGAACCAGCATAAAAAATACTTTTATCACCTGCTTTCTAAGAAGTATACGCACATCATTCATTTTGTTCATCACTGCGAAACTTGTATTAGGTCAGCAACCAGAGACCTGTAAGTGAAGTCCAGCCCTCAGAGGCTCTGCATGTTCCATGTTGCCAACCTAGAGGCAAGAGATATGGGGAAAGTGCCATTTATGGCAAGAAAACTTACATGGAGTTCACTATAGCAGGCTGAAGCTGCACACTCTCACTCATGCTTTCAAAGTAGCTCTCCGGGCAAAATGGATGCTGACCAGGAATCTCTGCTGACCAATGAGTAACGTAGATCCCCATTCTGTATACAAAAGAGGTTGTCACTAGACAGGCTAATTTCTGCTGCATTTGTCCTTGATCACAGTAAAGGCTTTTCTCTGTTCCTTCCAGTCAAAACAACCCTAACTGCTTCCTGGAACGCAAGTGAGGTTCCAGAGCAAGCTGCGGGGAAAGCGAAATGCGTGATAGTCAAACCGGAAAAAGTGGCACAGTCCTTTCCTCTCCCCGAGGGACAGTTGGCTGAGCATCTGCTCTTCTAGCCAGTGATAGGTCCACCGGATTTTGGAGTCTATGAACTCGGGGATCCGGATATTCTCCGGAAGCCCAGCCCGGAGCATTAAATGGCGCACCTCGTTGTCAAGGAACCCAAACATTATTACGTAGTCATACCGCACGAGGCACGGTCTGCACAGACTGACTGACGGTGTCCACTCCTTGCTGTGATTCCTGTACCCGCTGTATAAGATGTACTGAACAAACTCCTTGAAGTTCAGGCCGTCTGCCATCCCATGCATGTAAGCGGAGATAAGTCTCTGGAAAGGCTCCCTGACAAACATCACTTTGGTGTAGGACTGCATTATAGCCTCCATGGAGGTCCGGTTATACTCACTCAGTGCCTTTGGGCTGCCAAACTGCTGGCGGTGAGGAATTGGCACCTGCAGGCTAACATTTTTCTCCAGAAGCATCTCCAACAGCTGCTCCCAGCCTTCCACCCCAGTGGCTGGGGTTTTGCAATACAGGAACTGCAGTTTGTGGTTCACCATAATTGAAGACAGGGCCTGGGAAGCTTCCTGTTGGGTAGGTGGGAGTCGGGTGATTTTACCTCTTTTGCTGCAGAAGGACCTCAGCGCTTTTTTCCTGAGCTGCTGAATATGCAGGAGACTGTCAAACGTCTGCGGGATATCTTCCGCATTCTCCATGGCCAATCTGCCTGCAAAATAGGATCGGAGGAGGGAGCAGAGTTTGTCTGTGCAAGGGAAGGGTGCGAAGGACTGTGGACCCGGGATTAAATTATTCTCACTGGCTTGCACGGAAGCACAATTACTATTCAGTTGTTTTATTGCCTATTACAAATCGAAATGGAGTCCCCTTGGACGTGCTTTGTTTTTTAGATGCCATGCATGAATCTGTAAAATGCTTTCAAATTATTATTTAATTATCTTATTGCATTTATATCCCATGTTTCCCTTCAAGGAGCTCGAGGCGGTGTACCTAGTTCTCCCGTCCCTGTTTTATCCTCACAACAACCCTGTGAGGTAGGTTAGGCGGAGAGGCAGTGACTGGCCCAAGGTCACCCAGTGAGCCTCATGACTGAATGAGGATTCAAACACTGGTCTCCCAGTTCCTAGTCTGGTACAATAACCACTATATGTCAGGGTTGAGCCAGATGAGGAGTGGTGGCAAGACCCCCTGGTGAGGCTGCACCCACGGAAGAACCTGGGGAAATGGAGGAGTTCGTACCTGGAGAAGACTGGTGGCGGCACTCCTCGGAAGAGGAAGAGTCAGATGGAGAGGGGGAAAGACCAGAACAGGAGGAGGAGTAAGTCTAGCCAGAATCAGGCCCTTGTGAGGATAGAAACAGCCCTTCCCCTCCTCCCTTCTCAGCTGTAGAGCGTAGAGCTGAGAGACGCAGGGAACAATTAGAGGCAGCTGCAACTCGTAAGAGACGTGGTTGCAGGCCAGCTACTTAAGAAAGGCTGGCTCCTCCCTTCACTAGCACCTGCAACTGACATGCTGAGTGCGTGGTTGCTCTTGCTCGTTCTGTTCCTGACTCCTGGCTTGTTCCCGACCCTTGGCTTGTTCATGGCTCCTGGCTTTTCCCTGACTGACTTGGACTGTTCTGACTTCGGCTTCTCCTGATCCCATACTGATAACTGACTTCAGCTGGCTTCTGACCCGGACTGTTCGACCTTGGCTTAACTGACTGACTGCTGCACTTCAGCACGCCAACTTGTTGGCGCCCTAACACTATACCACATTGGCTCTCCAGTCAATGTGAATGTTAAATAGAAGAGTAAAAGCAAATATAATTTACTTGAGTAAACAGGACCAAGGAATGGGCATTTATGAATATCTCGCCATATGAGCAAACTAACACAACTACTGCAGCAAAAGGCTACAGAAGTGTGAAAAGCTTCCTCTGTCAGAATCCTTCATTCTAAATAATTGTTAAAAGTACAGCCTCTGTCCTCTAGTACTCTTGAAGACTGAACTCACGAGGCACTTGGCAGAACAAGAATGCATTGCTGGACTGCGTTAGGCTATAATTGTTTCTCAGATTGTCTTCTTATGGCGGCGGTGAAACCTACCTCGGTTCTGTGGTGTGTTTCTCCCGAGAAGGTGGCTCCACCACAACAGGGAAATGAAACCCAGAAAAGCGAAGATGAGGAGTCGAGCAAGGAAGCGCATGATCTTGTCTGCGCTATCAAAGTGAATGGCTGCTAATGGAAGCAGAGAAAGCAACCTGAAGCAATGTCAGCAGGAGACCCCTTGAGTGTTTACTCTGGGATGAAGCAAGAGGGTCAGGTTAAAGTACTGTTTGCACATTCGTGGGCATTGCCTGCTTATCTGACTCTCAGGGAAAACTGGGACTGATCAAAGAGACCCAAATCATAGCTGTGCTTCCAACATATAACATGGGAAACTGCAAACAGCTTCAGGTGTCTGTGGGGAATGGCCAAGGCTGACATCTTAATCTAAATGGAGCCGTTTATCCTCTTAATACATGCTTGTAATAAAGCCTATGAACAGATGTGAATGGCTCTCCGGTTTTTTTCTTCTGCAGAATATTTGTTATTGTTTCTAATAAAGCATTTTTAGCCACCATTCAGGGTTAATACCTTTGCAAGGCGGCTTACAATACAATAAAAACTATTTTAAATGCAACAGATTGATAACCCCAGCTAAAAAGAAGAAGGGGAAGATGCTTCAATCACTTTCAGTTCCCCATTGCACCCTTATATTTCCACCAAAGGGTGCTCAAACCATGATACTTTTTAAAAGCTGTGGATGCCCAAGCATCAAAAATTGTGGATTGTCTAAAAGAGGTATTGCCCATTTCCTCTCCTACAGGCATGTCTATTTGTGTTTTTAAACATTAGCTTCAGTATGTGAAGATTTTGATGGAAACAATTCTTACATTCAAGAACAAGGAAAGGAAAGGCTTGCCTGCTGAAATTACCTCCAGAAGACTCAGAACCTCACACTGAGCTTCATACTTTCTGGCTAAAAATGGAAGATTCACCAAAGAAGCTTACATGGAAAGGTGGAACAATTTTTTTTTTTAAAAAAAGCTCATACCAGGAACAAACTTAGTTGGTCTCTAAGGTGCTACTGGAATGATTTTTTTATTTTTTTATTTTGTTTTGACTATGGCAGACCAACATAGCTACCTACCTGTAAATGGAAAGGTGGAATTCACTGATTTTACAGGCAAAATCAGGCGGTGTTCTGGCTAGCTTGCAGACTTTTGCAGTTTAGTAGCATGGCACACAGTGGGAAATGGGGCACAAAAGATTGCCCCAAATTTATCCAGTTCACACTTTAGAGCTACCACTTAGGCACTGCCGAAAAAGAGGACACAGATCTGTATACAAACTGCAACTGCTTATTTATAGGGCACAGATACAAATTTATTTCTCAATTTAAATACAGAATACATCTCACCATAGTGGAGAATAAGACTGTGATCAGCATGAATGCACAAACGTAAGTCGCGATAAATGCATTGCAATAAGGTTGTTTTTACACACTGAATATTTATTGTTAATTTTATTATAGTTATATAGCCAACTATCAACACATCTCCCCTGGGTGGCTTACAGGACAAAGCCTAAAATACAATATTGACATACAATGCAATCAATGAAAACAATAAAATGCAGCAAGGAACTTTCACTTTTGTCAGAGAGAAATGCAACCATTCAACAAACAGCTGGATAAAATTAAAACACAGGCCGCAAAATCAAAGCCCAGATTTTAGTTGCTTTAAAAAGCTAGTTGTTTAAAGTCACGGGTGAATAAGTTTCACTTGACAATGGAAAGACCATAGAGAAGGCACCAGCAAGAAGGTCCTCTGCTTAGTATCCCTCACCTCATCTCAACTGGGGAGGCACACAAAGCAAGGGCTATGAAGAGAATCTTGTTTGTCTATAGAATATCAGCGCAGGTATAAATCAACAAAACCCACATAGACTCGAACCTCTACCCAGACACCAACTAAATAATGGGGTGGAGAAAAAGGGATGATTTGAAATAAGGCTGAGAAAGAGCTGCAGAAAATACCTTGGTTATTCTGTCTGGACAAGGTTCAGAATACTTATCCTAGGGTTAAGTCAAAGATGAAGGTTGCAGGTGGGAAGAAGAGGGAGATCAGATGAAAGCTCTGTGTAATGCAGCATTCATTGCATTCTGGTTCAGTGGCCAACCAGATACCCATGGGAAGCCCACAAGCAACAGCAAGATCACTGTCCTCTGACTGATGTGCCAATGGGAGCTCTGGGGACAGAAGTCTTACGTGGGCTGAACAGACAATGGAAGAGTAGAGATTTGTCGTTTCTGTTGTAACATCCATATCTGTGATGGAATGTAAACACACTAAACGATATTAGTCCAAAACCACGCTTGACCATAATTCAAAGAGACGTGAAATGCACTGTCCCGCTTTAGGGATAGGAAATGCCAGGAAGAGTTGCTCTCCCCTTGTCAAAAACCTTGATCCCCTGCCTCTGCTCTTGCCACCATTTCCTCTCAAGGGACGAACTTGAACTCCTACCCTCTCACTCTTTCTACCCCATTCTCCCAGCTGCACCACTGTTCTCAGACTAAAGTCATAGAAGCACAGCAGCACAGACTTACAACCTGGCACCCCGTTAACTAGAAAAGGATTCAAGGCTCTCAGTTTGAACCTAACATTTTCAAAGCATTGGAAAGATGTCGCATTTTCAGTGCAGGTTTCTCACCAAGAACCTATAAGAAAATGCAGGTGCCGAGGGGTGATTTTCCTGAGGACTGGTTCTCCAGAGATATTCTGCAGACAAATGTGTGCAGTAAGCCCACAACATACATGCATTTAACCTGTGCACATTCAGCTTTAAGTGGTTGGCAATACTACAACAACAACAACATTAAATAGGGCATGGAAAGGGGGCAGGTATATGGGGGGGGGGGGGAGACTTTGGCAATCCCACTTGCCGTTGAACCCATTGTGTCTTGACTATACATGATTTTCGCTTTAGGCGCAATCCCCAGAAAGAAACCGCCTCGTAAATTGTAGGCTTCCTGTACTCAATAATTATTATTTTTTAAAGGCACAACAGATAGGAAGGCTGAACAGAAAGTAAAGACTATTTCACAAAAATAATTAAGCACAACTCCCATCCAGAGTTTTGGGGTCCATCAGGGATTGGAATGTTTTTCTAAAGCATCAGGGATATATGCAACAGGAATTTCAGACATTGCTTGACTGAACAGTGACAGAAACTATCACAAAGCTCTCCAGATCCCAGCCAACTCTGCACCTTCAATCTGTATCAGTTCTTATCAACAAATACCTGGAAGCCTGGAAGATACTAGGACAGAACTAGTTGCATCTCATCATGAGAAAGTACTGGGGCTTTGCTTCACATCAGTTTCCTCTTCACATCTGAAAACAGCTCTAAGCCAAAAGGTGACCTAGCATCACTGCAGGCACAACTTTGGTATATTCCCTTCCCTTCCCTTCCCTTCCCTTCCCTTCCCTTCCCTTCCCTGTTCCCAATTTTCTTTCTGGTGGTTTCTCACCCAGCTAGTTTCCTCTTAGATGGGGGGATGAGATGGGATGGGAGATTCCCGGGAAGCTCATGACCTTCCAGCTTCACTTTTATAAGATGATTCGCCAAAGCAAATTCCTCATCGTCCAGCATCCCATCGTCATCGATATCAGAGAGTTTCCATATCTTGCCCAGCACTGAGTTGGGCAGCTTGGACTTCACCATCTCCCTTTTGGCATTGGCCCCTGTTATTTTCCCATCAATGGGCGACAGCGTGTAGAAGATCTCGTCGTACAGGGGCTTATCTCTGGCCACCACCCAATCTGCATCATCAATTCCTTCTGCTGCCCCTTCCCCATAGCCATGGCCAAATGGGCCGTGGAGGGTGCCTTCAAAGGCTCCCCCTTTCACCATCTGAGCAGGCCTCCGGGACTCCTCCTGACGCACCAGGACCATGAGCTGTGCAATGTCATTGGTCAGCATATCCTCTACTGCATCCAGCAACTTGGTCTTTAGGGGCTGGAACTTGCTGAAATCCTGAGCTTGCAGCTGCTCCTGAAAAGAACATCACAAACAGAAGTGGGGTGTGTGTGAGGACTGTTGTATTGTTCATTGTACCATTCAATATAAGAGAGATGGCTACAACAATCCAGGCAGATCCCTTCTTCATATACTATCAGCTGCTTATTGAATACTTTTATATTTCAGTCAGCCGTGTTTGTTTTAAAATGCTACTGACCTTGGCTTTTTACCGCTTTTGATTCTAACATTGTGATCCTTTCAATTTTGTTTGCTGATGATTGCTATTTATAGATCTGTGCTCATTTCTATTTTTATACTGCTTCAATGTTTGCAATCGTCTATTCTGTAAGCCACTGTGAACAACTTTGTGGGAAAGTGGAGGAAAAGTAATAAACTAATCCAAGCCTATTGCTATTGTTAGCCTCACACTATATAAATCTGCCTACTTAGAAGACCACCTCATGCGTTTGACAAAGTGAGATCTGGCCAACAAAAGCTTATCCTGCATTGTGTGTGCTGTCTTTCGGGCGCCATGGGACACTTACATTTTGACGACAAAGATGTCTGTCATTCTGGATTTTAGAAGCACAGCAGGTCTTCCCCCTCACAATAATATTCTAAACAAAAAACTAGGTTGTCTTTCAGGTTAAAACATTCCGTTTGAACCAAAATGTCCCAACAGAGCAGAGATTGGTGAAACCTGCTCCCACTGTGGGCACACCAAAATCACTTATCAAACTATGGAGTGTATGATATGTCTGTGTGTGGTGATGTGCCACTGCTATTGTGGCAAGATCAAACATGAAAATAGCTTCCAGCCCTTCTTGCACTGTGGCTCAAAGGTGATTTTTTTGTGTGTGTGCGCGCGCATGTGCCAATACAGCTCCTTTCCAAGGGTGCAAGGGACTCTAGGTATGCCTCTGCAACAGACGCAGCAGCAGTGTTCATCTTTGCTCCAAACCTATTCAGTGCAATTGAAATGGAGCAGATTCTACCATGGTTCTTGGATTCTATTGTTTCTGGCCCTCACCTGCATCTTCTTCAGATTAGGAAAGTCTCCTGGCGAAATCTGATGCTCCTGTACGATCCGTCCATAGATCTCCCTCAAATTGTTCACGAGTTCTTTCTTCTTATTGTCTTTGCCAAACACCGACGGCATTTCCTTCTTAAGTGAGCTAATGATGTACGCATGAACCTAAGGGCATTTCAGGGGGTGGATACATATTTTATATGTTTGCAACAATGGGGTCACCAGAACACAGCTAACATATAATGCTCATGCGTACCCTCCCAACGGATCATCTGCGCTTCATTCCCATTTTCTTCTCCCTTCTCCTTTCCTACAGCATTCTACAGTTACAAACCGCTTTAGAGTTTTTCTGCCTCATTCATTCTCACTATGACTCTGAGGGTTGCTTGGGCTCAGAGGCTGTGATGTGCCCAAAGCAACACTGGGAGATTCATGGCTGAACCATTAAGTATGTATCAACAATGAACAACGACCAACTAGCCAACCAACCAACCATTGTGAGAGTCGCCATGAAATCGTTGATAATGTCAGAGACTGATGTGGTGGTCTGGATTCGAACCTCCATTCTGCTGTGGAAATGCATTGGGTCTGCCAGTCACACTTTCTCAGATTCTGAACGCGAAGAAAACCCGCCCAGCCTAGTAAAATCCCCACTGCAATTTCATAGGATCACCCAACATCCTGGCTCCATTCGCAGTACTTCTCAGTGGCTCAGACAGGGATAAACTGCCCTCGATGATATAATTGAGGCCCCCAAGATTCTCACTTTCAAATCCATAATTCTGCATAGGATCCCAGTCTGATCTTAATTCACTTTTCATTGGGTACTACTACAGCAGTATTATTACTATTGCTACAAGGGAAGACCAATGACTATGAACAGTGGTTCTTTTTTTCCAGGGTATTAAGTGGGCATTGTGCTGGAGTTGCTTGTGCATCTCATGCCATGCTTTGAACTGACCTAATCTAGTTATGCCCAGGATCTAGCTCCAGTTTAACTATAAATCCACCCCATGGGCCTGTTTCGTCATCCACGCTTGCGCAATAATGGCATGCAGAGGATTTCTAGATTTCGATTTCTGTGCAGTTTTGGGACTGATTTCTTCATTGCTAATTCCTCCGTGACGGGGATGAACTTTCTGCCAGCCTCCCTATAGAAAACTTTCTTCTGTGTCCAAATACCAAAGTACCTCAAGAAATCAAAAAGAATTAGAAATCTCAATTTCGACCACACAGTGGGAAACTGTTTTAACTGCTATAGCAAGGGTGTCTCTGGATCTTAAATTGAGGCTCATACAACAAAAAAGAATATTTAGAATATACTGGACCCCATTACGTTTGTTTAAAAAAGGGCTATCTGAGGTATCTAACTGTTGATGCAACAGGGACAATGCTTCTCTAAAACATGTGTTTTTTTCACTGTCCTACATTGAAAGATTTTTGGCAGAAGGTAACTGAAACCATCAACAGAACTGTACGGAACAACCTTACATTTACAGAGCAAAATATCCATGAATTATATCCAATGAATTATATGCTCAGCACATGGAACCTTACAAAAGGACAATATGAGTGGACTCTCCATACCCTTACCACAGCAAAAAGACTGATACTGATGAACTGGAAAAATAAAAATGCGGCTCCCTTCTAAGAATGGATTGAAGACTTATACAAACTCACAACATATGAACAACTTTCATATAAACGCAGACTTGCCATGGGCAAATTAAATGACATTTGGAATCCATTCTTACAAATACTGTAATAGGTTAAGATTTGGTGAAGTACAATAACACCCTTGTAAAATATACCATTTTGGGTTTCCCCCCTCCCCCCTTTGTTTTCCCTTCTGCACGGGTTCTGTTTCTCTTTCTCTTTTTTGTTTGCATCTCACCATGTCTGGTGCACATATAGTTATGCACTTTTTGAACTTTCAATAAAGATGTTTTGAAATAATAATAAAAAAGAAATCAAAATGTAAAACCCGGGCAGAGCCACTTGGAG